>NW_027096200.1:0-60000 GCF_019320115.1 Miscanthus floridulus
TAAAAATGCCTCTTTTTGCAAATGAGTCAGCTACCCTACTATGAAGCCCTTCATAATCCTTGGGTCACTTTATTTTTGGTTATGTCGGGTAAGTCCAGCTGAGTACCTTCTCGTACTCAGGGTTTTATTCCCACTTGTTGCAGATGGGCAGATGTATTACGGCTACTGTATCAACTGCCTTTATCCTACAATGGGTGATGCTTAGGACCATGGGCATGGTCATTCCTTACGTCTCGTCTGATGCTTTTGTTGGAGATGATCATTAGGTGGCACTGTATTTGAACTCCGTGTGAGTGTGTGTGGTTTTGAACAAATGGCTTCCGCTACTTCTATTTGAACTCGTTTTTTAATAACTATGTTTAAACTCTGATGTACCTGTGGTGCGAACTTTTATGTAATATGTGATGGTGACTGCTAAACTTATTACGATCTTGGCTGGTATGTGAGTTGGTTTGAAATCCTTCGTGATTTCATGGACTACCGGGTTATACGGGCTTAAGTTTTCTAAGTCGTCTGCTCTGGCGGGTGATTTTCTTACTTAATTTTGTATAATTGGTCGGTTCTGTTACAGCTGGTATCAGAGCATTGTTTAGCATGTCACTGTTCACAAGTGTATTTAAAACAAAAAGGCATTTGAAAAATGTGAGTTCCAAACTAAAAAGTGTGCCAGTGGTCATATCCTTTATGCCTAGTTAAGGACTCTAGGTGGCTTAATTAAGTACTGACTTGGGGTTCTTGCATCATATTTCTCTTTTGTTGCTCATATGGCGTGCTATTGTATGAGTGCCACTTGTTTGAGTGGTAGTGTATGGATCATTTGCCTCTACGCCTTGGTAAGTGTGAGTTGTGAGAGCATGATCGGATACACCGCCGATCTAGGGTGAATGCTTATATGATGCTAGAGTAATTACATGTTCTACGCATGTTTTATAAAGGTATCTCATGTGTGGGTATTCCGTCCATTGAGGCGATGCCATCAATAGGATGATGGTTCGGGTAGTTACTACCGTTGTACACGTATCTGGGGATTCGTGTAGAGCGTGTGGATAAAATTTACTGCTTTTATGCATTCATTGGGAATTGGGTTGAAATGAATCTTCTGCAGGTACATAACAACGTTATCGTGTAGAACATATTAGATACGTATTTGAGAGATCGTTTGTATGCCACCGAATTTGTCGCTAGAAATTATTTATTTCATAAGTTTGTGAGAACGTATGGCACGTACATACATCATATTACTTGTGCATTTCATTCATGTCACGCATTCCTCCCCTTATAAATTGATTATCTCATTTTGATAAAAGTTGTATCACCTAAAATATGTTCCCACGGGGTAATAAAAGAAATTTTGCTACAGATGGCCTGCACGAAGCAGACCGCCTGTAAGTCTACCGGAGGAAGAGCACCTCGACGTCAGTTGGCCCTGAGGGAGCACCGCACCACGGACACCTTCTTGAGCGAGTTTGGCATGCTGACCTTGCTTTGGAGAGTGCTCCATGATGTGGGGTACCTAGAGGGTCAAGAGTCGGTGTACACTTAGAATGAAAGCCAGTTAGCAGAGGATGGACTTGCAGTGGTAGAGATCACAGTTCCTGCTCTTGGTGATGCTCCAGAGTGGGATGGTTGGCACTTGGAGTTTGAGGGTCACACTCCTATTAAGGGTTTGAGGGTGTAGAGAGAGCAGCTTTCCGTGTCATCCGGGACATCATGAGCAGATTTCCCAGTGAGCTTGCAGCAGCTCTAGCTGGCACCTTTCCTAGGGATGATCCTCGTGATGCTATTTGGGTTCAGTCTTAGGGAAGTGCTTTGGTCAGAGGTCCAGCTGAGGGACAGGCTAGCGACAACCATGCTATGTTTGCCGCTATCAGAGCGTATCAGGGTCTTGAGTGTACCTACTGGACTTTGACTGGCTTGCGTGGTCGTGATAAGCTCAAGGTAAGAAAGCAGAAGAAGAAGCAGGCGCGTGCTATAGCTAGTTTGCAGGAGCAATTGGCTGATATGAGCTTATAGCAGGACCAGGTGGTAGAGAGAGGTGATAGAGCTATGCAGTGGGTGTATACGATGACTCAGGCCAACAACAATGCAGACCGCGTGATTGGACAGTTGGTTTAGGAAAGGAATGAAGCCTGGAACGAGAGGGACCTTTTGCTGCAGAGGGTCGATGAGTTAGAGGAGTACAACACCAACCTGCATGAGGAGTTTCACGCACTCTACAATGGGGTTGGCCCATATGCTCCTCTAGATGTTGCTGGCATGGACATCGACGACGACGACAAGGATGAGCCTGTAGTTTCACCTGGGGGAGATGGTGACGTCTCTGACCCCGACGACGGCCCCAAGGAGTAGGCTAGTTGCCTTGCGCTAGTGTTTAGGTCCTGTCGCAATGACCTTTCTTTTGTTGGCATGTAACCTAATGTATCTTGCTTCGAACTTATGAGACTTGGCATGTGATTGGAACTTGGCTAGTAATGCGATATCTGAACGCATAAAAGTCCAGTGTAGGTATGCTGGCAATTCGGTTGTATGGACACGATGTTTGTTTTTGAAGTAATTTAATTAGTGATGTTGTTTTAATTGGGATGCGATTATTGTGCCTCTGTTTTATTGTATGAATTTATTCTCTTCAGTAAATTTAGTACGGCATAATTTTTCCTTCACTCACAATTATTACAGCTTCACTCAATCATTACTTGTTACTGTAATATGCAGATGACAAATACTCATCGTACCACTTATGAGGCCGCTGAGGCCGGTGCTAATGGTGCTAGGACCGGTGGTGGTGGTGGAAACCACGTCAACAACAATGAGCCCCCCCCCCATGAACCGCATTTGCCACCTCCTCCCCCGCTCACCCCAGAGGTGTTCTTCGCATAGTTGCTCGGGAGTCAGCGCAACACGGAACAATCCTAGAAGAACATGGAGGATTTTCTGCGTACCATTGCCAACAATGTTCAGCGCAGTAACAATCAGGGTGGTGGCAATGGGGTGAATCAGTACAGTAACTTTAAAGATTTTATGGACACCAGGCCACCAATATTCAAGGAAGCAACATAACCACTCGATGCTGAAGAATGGATCAACACTATGGAAGATAAATTCCGTGTGTTGAGGCTGACTGAGGTACTAAAAACTAAATATGCTGCACATCAGTTGCAAGGACCAGCGGGAATGTGGTGGAAGCACCATCGCACCACCTTCCCTCCAAATGCTCAGATTACATGGAGAGAGTTTGCTGAGGCCTTCTGTGGAGTTTATATTCCACCCGGGCTGACCGAGATGAAGTTAGGAGAGTTCTTGGCATTGAATCAGGGCACCAAAACCGTGACGCAATATTTGCATGCTTTCAACAACTTGTGCCGTTATGCTCCCGACATGGTTGACACCGATGCTAAGAGAATCGCCAGTTTCAAGAGAGGACTCAATCCAAAGATGATGAAGCACGTGGGTACCAACAACCGTGCCAGATTCAATGACTTTATCAGTGATTGTCTGAAGCAAGAAAAGAACAACAACGCCAGTACCACAGCCAAGACTCGCAAGAGAGCACTAGAAGGTGGTCCGTCCCAAGCAAGAGCACCTATGGGAGGTCGTCCTCCCTATCATCCATCTGCACCTGGCACTAGGTTCAGGCCACCATAGCAGAGAGGTCAGAATTTCAGGGGACCATAGAAGACTTACAAGATGGCAGTGCAGTCCAACAAGGTAGCTGCAACTGTGGTACTTGGCAGTTCCAAGGGAGCTATGGGATCTGCAGATATAGTAAGGGGACCCTGCTACAATTATGATCAACCTGGCCACTTCTCAAGGTTCTGTCCTTATCCGCCCAAGAAGAAGCAGTAGACCTATACTACTTGGGTGCATAGTACGATTGTGGATGAGATTCCTAAGGGAGAGCCCATAACCGCTAGTAAGTTTCCTATCAGCCAACACCCTGCAGTTGTTCTATTTGATTCTGGATCATCGCATTCTTTAATGAGTCAAGCATTTGCACAGAAAGATGAACAACTATGCACAGAATTGGGTTATGGTTACTGTATAAGTTCAGCGGGGGCTGATGTTTTGACCAATCGGATAGTTCGAGGGGCAACCCTTGAAATAGGTAGCAGAAAGTTTCGAGTGAACTTGATAGTTATGCCTGGACTAGTTCTGGATGTCATTATAGGGATGAATTGGATGAAGAATTGGGGAGCAGTTATAGATACAGGAAGTCGGGTACTTACCCTTAAGGATCCCCTGGGTGAGGGTACTTTCCAAGTACCATTGCCTCGGAGAACGGACCTTATAAGTGTGACATGTGCTACTGAAGTTATTCCTATTCATCAGATTCCGGTAGTGTGTGAGTTCCCGGATGTATTCCTAGATGAGTTACCTGGTCTTCCGCCATATAGGGATATTGAGTTTGGAATTGAGTTAATCCTCAGAACAGCTTTGATTTCAAGGAGACCCTATCGGATGCCTCTGGATGAATTAGTTGAGCTGAAGAAGCAACTAGAAGAGTTATCGAAAAAGGGGTTTATCCAGCCAAGCAAGTCTGAATGGGGATGTCCCGCCTTGTTTGTGAAGAAGAAAGAGGGCACGTTGAGAATGTGCGTGGATTATAGGCCACTTAACGCTGTAACCATCAAGAATAAGTATCCCTTGCCTCATATTGATGTTTTGTTTGACCAGTTAGCCAAGGCTAAGGTGTTCTCCAAGATAGATTTGAGATCCGGTTATCATCAGATCAAGATTAGGCCACAAGATATACCGAAAACCACATTTTCCACCAGATACGGGTTGTATGAGTATCTTGTCATGTCCTTTGGCTTGACAAATGCTCCTGCATACTTTATGTTTCTGATGAATATAGTTTTCATGCCAGAATTCGATAAGTTTGTGGTTGTGTTCATTGATGACATTCTGGTGTACTCCGAGAACGAGAAGGATCATGAAGAGCATCTGAGAATTGTCTTGACCAGACTTAGAGATCATAAGATGTATGCTAAGTTTAGCAAGTGCGAATTTTGGTTGAAGAAAGTTCCTTTCCTTGGTCACATTCTGTCAAAAATGGAGTTTCAGTCGATCCAAGTAAGGTGCAAGAGGTTATAGATTGGAAGGCACCGACCATAGTTCCTAAGGTTAGAAGTTTCTTAGGATTAGCTAGTTACTATCGCCGTTTCATACCAGACTTCTCGAAGATTGCTAAGCCAATGACGAGTCTACTACAGAAAGATCACAAGTTCGTGTGGACAGAGGAGTGTGAAGTAGCTTTCCACACCTTGCAAAAACTATTGACCACTGCTCCTGTTCTAGCACAACCGGCATTGAGAAACCATTTGATGTGTTTTGCGATGCATCGAAAACTAGATTGGGTTGTGTTCTTATGCAAGAAGGAAGAGTCATTGCTTATGCCTCACGTCAATTGAGAAAGCACAAGGTCAACTATCTGACACATGATCTTGAACTTGCTGTAGTTGTGCATGCCCTAAAAATTTGGAGACATTATCTACTTGGTAATGTGTGCAATATTTTCACAGATCACAAGAGTCTCAAGTACATCTTTACCCAACCAGAGCTAAACATGAGATAGCGAAGATGGTTAGAATTGATCAAAGATTACAACTTGAATGTGCAGTATCATCCTGGAAAGGCCAATGTAGTGGCAAATGCTTTGAGTAGAAAGTCACATTGCTTGAATGTGCATCCATTACTTGAAGATGGGTTCGATCTGATGCATCCTGCTGTGTTACATAGTATTCAGATTAGTTGCTCATTGGAGAGTAAGATAATAGAAGGCTAGAAAATAGACAAGGGAATATTTCACATCAAAGAGAAAATAAAAAGAAGCGTCGTCTAAGCACTTTAGAGTGGATGAACAGGGCGTGTTGTGGTTTGACGACCGTCTTATGGTTCTCAAGGATCGAGAGCTTAAGAATAAACTCATGGATGAAGCTCACCTTTCTAAGCTATCAATCCATCCGGGAAGTAGTAAGATGTATCAAGAACTAAGACCTCGTTATTGGTGGACCAAGATGAAGAAAGAAGTTACAGCCTATGTAGCCAGATGTGACACGTGTTGTAGAGTGAAAGCTATTCATATGAAACCTACCGGGTTGTTGCAACCTTTGTCCGTACCTAGTTGGAAGTGGGATGATATAAGTATGGATTTTATCTTGGGTTTGCCCACTACTCAAAAGGGACATGATTCGATTTGGGTGATTGTGGATCGTCTTACCAAGACCGCTCATTTCTTACCTGTCAAGACAGATTATCGACCACCTCAATATGCCGAGAAGTATATTGCAGAAATTGTGAGGTTGCATGGTATACCAAAGACTATAGTATCTGATAGAGGGCCACAGTTGACAGCTCACTTTTGGGAACATTTGCACAAAGGCTTGGGAACAAGTTTGATTCGTAGTACCGCTTATCATCCTCAGACAAATGGTCAGACTGAATGAGTTAATGCTGTTCTAGAGGATATGTTAAGAGCCTGTGTGTTGTCTTCTAGGGGTTCATGGGAGTCATGGTTACCTTTAGCTGAGTTTGCTTACAATAATAGTTATCAAGAAAGCATCAAGATGGCTCCATTCGAAGCTTTGTATGGCAGAAAATGTAGAACGCCACTGAATTGGGTCGAGCCAGGAGAAACAAGGTATTATGGCATTGACTTTGTAGAAGAGGCTAAGAAGAAAGTTCATATTATTCAACAAAATATGTAGGCGGCCCAATCACATTAGAAAAGTTATGCAGATAGAAGAAGGAGACCCCTTGTGTTTGAAGTTGGTGACTATGTTTATCTGAAGGTCATGCCAATGAAGAAGAAACGGTTTGGAGTTCGAAGAAAGCTTGCCGCTAGATTCATAGGACCATACAAGATCTTGGAAAAAAGAGGTCCAGTAGCTTATAAGATAGAGTTACCTGAGACAATGAGTACTGTCTTTCTAGTTTTCCATGTATCACAACTCAAGAAGTGTTTGCGTGTTCCGGAGGAAAGAATAGAACCTCGGGGCATCAAACTCAAATCGGATTTGGTGTATCATGAGCAACCGGTCCGTGTGTTAGACACTAAAGAACGTGCTACTCGGAATAGTGTGGTGAAAACGTACAAGATACAGTGGAATCATCATGATGAGGGAGATGCAACTTGGGAAATGGGAGAATATCTACAAAAAGCTTATGAAGATTTTTATAACAAATGGTTCGTAACCCAAATCTCGGGACGAGATTTTTATAAGGGGGAGGGCTGTAACACCTCAATGTTAAGCATGCATTACCATTTCATCCCATGAGCATAATCATCATCACCTCATGCATAAGCATCATTCATGCATTTCATTTCGAAAGAAATGAAGTATCATTTCATGTGGTGCTTAAGTTGATTGAAATTCATTATGTTTAAAACAATGTGAAATGCCATGCTCATGTTTGGATGCCATGATTTATTGTTTTGATCACTAGGATAGCTTATAAATATTTAGGATACAATTTGGAGGAAACTTTATATTTGAATTTTTGCCAAAATTTGTTTTTAAAAATAATTATTCAAAATTAGGGTTTTGAATTAATATTGAGTTTAATTTGGTAATTCAAAATCTAATTGGAATTTGACTTTGGTTATAAAAGTAAAGTTGTAGAGAATAAATTTTTGAGCAACTTTTCTTTTTGGGCCATAGTTTGAAACAGCTTTGAAAAAGTTCAAAAATTCATTTGAATGAATTTGGGGGAGAAAAGAATTTGAAAAAGAACATTTTTCCATAAATGGGCCTCGCGCCTCGCCTTCGGCCCAGTCGCGCAAGACGGCCCGGCCTGCTCCGCGCCGCGCTCCTGCTCCCACGTGCCGCGCCCATTCGCCGCGCACTCACCCGGCCGCGACAGGGCGCGCACGCCACATGGCCGCCATGCGCCGGCGAGCATGCCGCGCGGCAGCCTCGACCAGCCCCGCGCCCCTCCTATCGCGCCTTCACCTGCCCGACCACGCTGCGCTCCTCCTCACTCCTCCACTTCGCTCTCTCATCCGCCAGCGCAAGCAACAGCCGTAGTGCTCACCTTCGCCACTGCCCGCACCAGCAGCTCGCCGGAGTTGGCTGTTCCGGCTACAACAGTTCACCTGAGCCATCTCCATCTTGCCCTGAGCATCGCCTCCTCCTCGCGCACCTTGTGCTCACCTCGGTAAGCCATGAGAAGCTCCCCTTCCCCAGGAATCTCTCGCCGGAGTCGTGGCTGAGCTCGCCGGAGTGCTCCGCTCTGTGGACCTTGCCCCTCCGTCCTCCTTCTTGCTCTCCCTTCACGCGTACGAGCACCGCACGAGCTCGATGAAGCTCCCACGCCACATCTAATGCCCCTTCTCGGCCGGAGATGGCCGGCCGTCGGTGAGCCACACCACCGCGCCGCCATGGCCGCTGGCTAGCTCGCTCTTGAGCTCCTCCGACCCTGCCGCTTGCACTACCGTGTCCGCCTTGGCAAGGTGGTCATGTTGGTGGTGACCTCGTCGCCGGCCACCTCGCCGACGGCGAGCTCATGCCGGTCAGCGTAGCCTCCTCTGCCTCAGGGGCTGGCAGGTGGGGCCGGCTGACTCGCAGGGGCCACTGTTAGCCGTAGGGGTGCATGCCTGGGTAGAAAGCCGGGTGGATCTAGCAGTTTTGGAACGGGGATTTTCAGAAAGAATTTAAGAATTGATTTTCAGATTTCTATTTAAATGCTTTGGGAATTTATAACTTGCTCAAAATGGCTCCAAATTTATTGAAACAAATTTTGTTGTGTTCCTTGTCACCAGATCTACATGACAAAAATATTGCATGTCATTTTTTAGATAACTTTAATGTAGAGCTTTATTTAATTCTTGATATTGCTGATATCTTGTAAAATGTTTAGTAAATCCTATATGTATCAGAAAAATATGACTCTAAGTTTGTTACTCTTCTTGTGTAATGTACTTCCTAGGAAAAATATATGCAATACATATCCTGTAGAAAAATTATGAGGTGTAGTTCAAGTGCCTTTAATGGCTGACTTTTGTTATTTTTGCTAGAGAGCAAAATTTATATAAAACATGCATGTGATAATTTTTGTGCAGTGATTATTTACTGTGTAGAACATAGGAAAAATATTACATCTGTTGTTTAACACTTTTTACAGTACAAAGTATTTTCATGATCATAATTATGCCATAGCTTGTCATTTTTGTGTAGGCTAATCCAATTATTCAAATGCCACAAAAATTTGATGGTAGACTACTTAGGGTAGTACTATGCTATGGTAATTTTCTTAAGATTTTTCTATGCTATAAAAATAGATGTTGCTATTCAAACCTATTATTAATTAGGGTTTAATCAAATGTTGCTTTATGCATGATTAAGAAATTAGTGAAGCTTTGGTGTATCTTTGAAGCATTTAATGAGATGTGTTGACGTAGCATATTAGTAGTAGAAGAGAATGCAGTAGATAACATGTGCTTGTAGTACATGTTCTTGGATGATGTTGACTACCTTGCATGCAAGCATATTCATTGTGTTCATTTCATCCGATGCACCTTTTGCATAAGCACTTACGCACCTGCATCATACAGGATCGCAAATCGAGAGCCTGGTCGTCATACCCGAGGAGCCCGAGGAGCAGCCTCAAGAAGTGACCGAAGCAGACGAGGAGGACGTTGAGGAACTTCCATAGTGCCCTGATCACCGCCCGAGCTCCTTCGAGAGAGGCAAGCCCCGGAGTATTTTTCTCACCGATTTGCGATTATTAATTAATGCTTTACTTTAATTGATGTATTATGTTCAGGAGTTGTTTGCAACCGTTGCTGCATTATACCTTGTTTACCTTTGTTATACTATATCCTTGTTACCCTGGTATTCATAGTCGAGTCAATGCTTAGCTGGCTTAGACCGGTAGAAGTCAGGTGATTTCCTGTCACCTGCAAGCTATAGGTAGTTTCCTGGATCTTCTTAGATAACTATGTAGTCATGGTATAACTAAGTGTTAATTTGAAGTTGAGACCAGACGGAGACTTACAGGGTTTTGGACTATCGTGCTTTCCATCTGTGTCGATTAAGGACCGACCATTGTTGGGCCTCAGGTCATGTTGAACGCATGCCTTACATTTAGCTGGCTGAATAAAGTACCTTTCGACCGCGAAGCTGGGAGATTATTTGGGCCGAGTAGATTGCCCGCAACGCACTGTACCGGAGCAGGTGTGGTAGGACACGGGGGCGCGATGATAAGACCAAAAGGCAGTCGGTCGGCCCCTGGGTACATGTGGTTCCTGGCAAACTCAAGATTTTTCCTGGATAGTTGACTCGGTGATCGATACCTCACTTTAGCGGGTGAGTGAGGTGTGTGTAAGGAATAAATTACCAGCTAGTTAATAATCGATTCGAATCGCATCGTTCACTAGATAGTGAACACTTGACTTGAGTTACTTCATCGTAGTAATGTTGATGGAACACTTGGACAGTTATAATGAATATGACATTATGGAAGTTGTTAATGATCATTGGCTATCATTATTTGCTTAATCACATGCTTGCTCTAGTATAGGTGCAAATGTAGTCGACAGGTTAATAATAATTAACTTGACAATAATGCTTTTGGAAAGGTTCTTGCGATACTAAAAATGCCTCTTTTTGCAAATGAGTCAGCTACCCTACTATGAAGCCCTTCATAATCCTTGGTGTCACTTTATTTTTGGTTATGTCGGGTAAGTCTAGCTGAGTACCTTCTCGTACTCAGGGTTTTATTCCCACTTATTGCAGATGGGTAGATGTATTACGGCTACTGTATCAACTGCCTTTATCCTGCGATGGATGATGCTTAGGACCATGGGCATGGTCATTCCTTATGTCTCATCTGATGCTTTTGTTGGAGATGATCATTAGTTGGCACTATATTTGAACTCTGTGTGAGTGTGTGTGGTTTTGAACAAATGGCTTCCGCTACTTCTATTTGAACTCGTTTTGTAATAACTATGTTTAAACTCTGATGTACCTGTGATGCGAACTTTTATGTAATATGTGATGGTGACCGCTAAACTTATTACGATCTTGGCTGGTATGTGAGTTGGTTTGAAATCCTTCGTGATTTCATGGACTACCGGGTTATACGGGCTTAAGTTTGCTAAGTCATCTGCTCTGGCGGGTGATTTTCTTACTTAATTTCGTATAATTGGTCGGTTCTGTTACAGGTAGCCCCAGCGTTCTTGAGCCTGAACGACATGGTCGTGTAGCAGTAGGCGCCAAAAGGCGTGATAAAAGATGTCTTGATCTAGTCATCCTTTTTTAGAGAGATCTGATGATAACCAGAGTAGCAATCGAGAAAGGAAAGCAGCTCGCAACCGGCGGTTGAATCTACGACCTCGTCTATGCGAGGTAAGCCGAAGGGGTCTTTAGGGCAGTGTTTGTTGAGATCAGTATAATCAACACACATTCTCCATTCATTATTCTTTTTGCGTACAAGAACCGGGTTGGCTAACCACTCCGGATGATACACTTCTTTGATAAATCCGGCTGCCAAAAGCCATGTAACTTCTACCCTAATTGCCTCCTTCTTATCGCGAGCGAACCGTCGTAGCTTCTGCTTGATAGGTTTGGCCTTGCCATTGACATTCAAGGAGTGCTCGATCAAGTTCCGAGGTACACCGGGCATGTCAGCAGGTTTCCATGCGAACACACTCACATTTCTCCTTAAGAACCTGACGAGCACGTCTTCCTATTTAGGATCCAGGTTGGCCCCGATAAGGGCCGTTTTGCTGGGATCACCGTCGACCAGCTGGATCACCTTGTGCTCCTTGGACTTAATGTTCTTGCATGGAGCCTCGAGCTCTGGAATCTCTAGGTGGTCGGCTGAGGTCTTCTTGGCGTCGAGCATGGTCTCAGCCATGCAAATAGAGAGGTCGTGAGCATCTGCTATTTTGAAGCTGCTGTCCTTGCAGGTATAAGCTGCGTATACGTTGCCCCTGAGAGTTAGAACCCCTTTCTCGGTAGGCATCTTGAGCACCAAATACCCGTAGTGAGGTATGGCCATGAATTTGGTGAGCGATGGTCAACCAAGGATAGCATTGTAGGTGCCGTCGGAGTCAGCGACCATGAAGTTGACGTAGTTGGTGTGGAACTGGTCCGGGGTACCAAACTGCACAGGTAGCGTGATCTGACTGAGAGGTGTAGAGCTCTGTCCAGGGAGAACACCCTAGAACAATGCCTCGTATGGTTTGAGATCTGCCTAGGTTATCTTCAGGGCTGACAGACTGTTCTTGAACAGTATATCGATGGAACTGCCGCCGTCAATCAGCACTCTGTCGAACTGAACCTTGTTGATACAGGGATCGAGGACTAGGGGAAAATGTCCTGGCTTAGGTGTTGCAGCCCATTGGTCCTTTCTGCTAAAGGAGATCTCGCGGTGAGACCAAGGAGGGAGCCACAGATCGGCGATGAGGTTGTCGGTGTTGGCCACGTTCAAGCAGGCACAGGCGAGCAGCTTGTGTTCTCGTTTGGTCTCAATGGACACTTTGCCTCTAATGATGGTGTGGACGCGATCGGTTAGCTTGACATACTTGTGATGGGGATCTGCGTCTTCATCATTGTTGTCTTCGTTGCGCTGTTCCCCTGTGTCGTTAGGCTTGTCAGACGTATCCGGAGCCTATTGATGCGTGTAGATAGACTTGAGAACGTGGCAATTCTCCATGGTATGGTTTGACTTGGGGTGGAGCTGGCAGGGTCCTTTCAATGCTTTGGCGTAGTCTTCTTCGTAGTTGCGACGTCCGCCACCTTTCTTAACGGTGTTGACCTCGCCGTCGTCTTCCCGAGCACACTTGCCCCTATAATCGTCACGGCGATTACGCCACTGATTACGCTGGTCACGGTGGTCGTGGGGGTCATTGCGCTGGTTGCGACGATCAAAATTGTCGTTTCGACCACGGTTGCCGTGGTAGTCGTCGCGATGTGGGGGTGGTCGGAGCGTGGAACCCTTGCTGCTTCTTCGATGATTATTTTTTTAGCATCGTCGGCATCCACATATTTCTTGGTAGTGGCCAGGAGCACTGTGACTGATTCAGGTCTCTTGTGAAGGAGCTTGTCTCATAGGGCATCGTGGAAGCGGAGACCAGTAATGAAAGCCTCGGTTGCCTCATTGTGGGAGATTGATGGGACCTTGATGCGCATCTCCAAGAAACACCGGACGTACTCACATAGTGGCTCATCTTTCCGGTCTCGAATCCACTGCATATCATATTTATTGTTGGGTTGCTTGCAAGTAGCAATGAAGTTGTCGATGAAAGCTTGCTTGAGCTCTTGCTAAGAATCAAAGTAGTTCGCCAACAAGCTAACCAGCCATTGGTGACCTGCATGGCTGATAGCGACTGGGAAGTAGTTAGACATGACATGCTCATCAGCCATGGCTAATCTACACGCAGTTTCGTAGAGCATGACCCATAATTCAGGGTTCTCCTTGCCATCGTACTTCTGAAGTTTTTCGAGCTTGAAGTTCTTGGGCCATATGACTTGGCGAAGGTGCGGAGTAAACTGCTTCAAACCCGGAGGGCCGTGGGCAGTATCATATTCCATATGGCGATAGCTTTCGTGGGATGCACGATCGTTGGCTCTTTGGTTGATGTGATCGCGTAGATCACGTCCTCCGAGGTAATGGCAGAGATCGTTATTGCCATCACGGCGATCTTGGTTGCCATCCTGATTAACCCTGCGGCTGTGGTTATCGCGGTGATTATCGCGGTTGTCTCGACGGTTGTCATCCTGAAAGTCGCGATGGTTGTCATCCCGATGGCGGTTGTCGTCCCGACCACCTTCATGGCCACCGTTCCCGCCTTGACGGTTGTCTGATGGGTCGTTGTTGCGCGAGCCACGTTGGTTGGGTGGCTGTGAGCGACTTGAGTACTGGCGGCTGTGGCTTGATTCGACTGAGAGAGATGGAGCTCAGGCTTGATTTACAATCTCTATGGTCTGGGCCATAGCAGCCGTCAGGTAAGCTTGTATATCATCATGAACTGCCTGTGTTTTTGGGGTGTTGGGTAGTTGTTGCATTGTTGCCATAGCAATAGCTACGTTGGCGCTTGGAGTCCTGAAGACCTGCTTGTCCCCCACCCTGTCAAAGGCATTGTTAAGGTCGCATGGCTGGACCCTTATGCGTCGAGCCTCCTCTTCTACCTCGGCTTCAATTTGTCGGTGATTAAACCGGTCAATATTGCGTGCTTCGCATGCTAGCCTTTCTTGTACTGTTTCGCCGACTACCGGTGATTCGTCATTACTGACGACATTGATCAAGTCCCCTCGCCTTGGTGGGAAGGATGGGAATCATGGGAATCTTGGGGCGTGGTCTGGGATATCCAGATTGTATTCAACGCCTTCATCGTCATGATGCTAGAGCTCGGTGTGAACGGAGGCATTAGATGCGATGCCGGACGAGGAGCTTGAGCCACCCTCTTGGACTGTGTGGACCGATCCTTCTTGATAATCCTCAATTCGGACCATGTTGATGAAGTTGCGCAGGCCGTAGGGCTAGACCTGGTGGTTCTCCATCGAGGCTTCATGCTCGGAGAGCCGGAGACCTGTCGTAGGGGCTGGCCGGCAACGAACAGAGCGCCCTTCAGGAGTAGATGTGACCATGAGATCCATACCGAGTTGTATAGGATGACTGGCCCGAGCTGGTCGAGTAGATCTATTGTGGGTCATAGTTACCTGCTCATTAGGTTGACTTTGAATCGAACTTACCAGAGCCAGGGTTTTGGCAAGTTTGGTGCCGACCCGATCGATGGAGTCGAGCAAGTCGGTGTTGTCGATCTGCCTCCTTTTGTAGCAAGGAAGCGGACGATGGGTTGTCGGCGTGGCTGAAGACGACGCTGGCGTGGTCGGAGCCAGATCCACCATGGTCGGAGCCGGATCCACCATGGTCGGAGCTAGATCCTCCATGGTCGGAGCCGTAGTCGATGAAGTTGAAGCAGTGGTCGGCGCAGATTGAACCCACGCCTCCTCCGGGGTCATGGCGATGAAGTCATCGGAACCGGTGGTCTAGGTGATCTGGCCGATGGTGAACGTGAGGCCATTCGGCATAGCCATGGAACCAGGGATGATGACCATCTTGTTCGCCTGGAGAGCAGTACGCATACCCCCTACCTGGCGCGCCACTATCGACGAAATATGGTCGGCAGTCTACTTAGGGGTATGTCCAAGGTAGTAGATTATCGGCAGACAGATGCACAAGCTACAAACAAGATGGTGATGCAAGGCAGACACAAGATTTTATTCAGGTTCGGCCACCGTAAAGGCGTAATACCTATGTCATGCATCTGATTGTATTGCTATATGTCAATGAGAGATGTTTTTTAGAGGGGTCCCCTGCCTGCCTTATATAGTTCGGAGGGTAGGGTTATAGATCTGGAAACTAATCCTAGCCAATTACAATTGCCATAGGTGGCCGGATAAGGATTCCTATTCTAACCGACCAGGATCTTGCTTGATCTCCAAATCCGCCTTGATTTCTTGCGCGGGATTCCGAACAGGTTGCCCAGGCCGCGTGTCGTCTTCTAATGGGCCGGACCCCCTGATCCGAGCTGGCCCAAGCCTAGCCGTAAGGGTATAGGGGTTAATACCCCCACACCCCCCTCTAGGCGGCATCCTAGGTCCTTTCATCACTACACTAAGTTAGTGTGCTCTCAAAGGCTAATTAAAGAGCCACACTAACCAAACTAACAAGCTCCCACAACTAGCTACACTAAAGAGCTCAACAACTAGTTTTTGGTAATGTAAAGAGAGAGGGCAAGATGGTTATACCACCGAGTCAAGGAATGAACCAATCAATCACAAGAATGAATACCAATGAAAACCAATCACCTTGGAATCAAATGATGACACAATATTTTTTTACCAAGGTTCACTTGCTTGCCGGTAAGCTAGTTCTCGTTGTGGCGATTCACTCACTTGGAGGTTCACGCGCTAATTGGCATCACACGCCAAACCCTCAATAGGGTGCCGCACAACCAACACAAGACGAGGATCACACAAGCCATGAGCAATCCACTAGAGTACCTTTTGGCTCTCCGCCGGGGAAAGGTCAAGAACTCCTCACAATCACCACGATTGGAGCTAGAGACAATCACCAACCTCCACTCGACGATCCTCGCTGATCCATGCCATCTAGGTGGCGGCAACCACCAAGAGTAACAAGTGAATCCTGCAGTAAAACACGAACACCAAGTGCCTCTAGATGCAAACACACAAGCAATGCACTTGGATTCACTCCCAATCTCACAAAGATGATGAATCAATGATGGAGATGAGTGGGAGGGCTTTGGCTAAGCTCACAAGGTTGCTATGTCAATGCAAATGACCAAGAGAGTGAGCTTGAGCTGGCCATGGGGCTTAAATAGAGAGGCCCCATGAATAGAGTCGTTGGCTCCTCTGTCCAGTGAAACACGGGCTGACCGAACGCGCAGGTCAGGTTGACCGGACGCAGGACCCTAGCATTCGGTCGCTCGATGCTCACCACATGTCATCAGCCTAAAATGCTAAGCACCCAATCTTAACGGCTAGTCTACTTCGCACCACGTGTTAAGTTGCGACCAGACACACGGCTCAAAGTGACCGGACGCTCCATCACTAGAGTCCGGTCATTTCCAGTAAGGCACCAGAGCCGGGTTTTTTTACCGGATGCACTGGTGCGTCCGCTCCTCCTCCTCTTCTCTGTGTGCCACCACATCAGCAGGACCGGACATTGAACAGTGTTCAGCTAGAGTCTAATCACCTGCGCCCAGTCTCAAACCGAGAGTAGCCCTGAGCACACCATTGATTTTATAAATGATCAGATGCTGCTCCCTCAAGTTCGGTCACCATGTGACTGGCGTCCGATCACTGTTTTTCAGTGACTATCACCTCCTTCACTTCATCAACTTCTCCACCCTTGCTCAAATATGCCAACCACCAAGTGTATCACCTCGTGCACATGTGTTAGCATATTTTCAGAAATGTTTTCAAGGGTGTTAGCACTCCACTAGATCCTAAATACATATGCAATGAGTTAGAGCATCTAGTGGCACTTTGATAACCGCATTTTGATATGAGTTTCACCCCTCTTAATAGTACGGCTATCGATCCTAAATATGATCATACTCGCTATGTGTCTCAATCACTAAACCGAAAAGCTCCTATTAATTTCACCTTTGCCTTGAGCTTTTTGTTTTTCTCTTTCTTCTTTTCTAAGTCTAAGCACTTGATCATCACTATGGCATCACCATCATTATGATCTTCAATGTTGCTTCACCACTTGGAATAATGCTACCTATCTCATGATCACTTAGATGAACTAGGTTAGCACTTAGGGTTTCATCAATTCACTAAAACCAAACTAGAGCTTTCATCTCGGCTCGCCCCTCCCCGGCCAAACAACATAGAAAGGTAGAATAAAAACACGTGCAATAACATAGAAACAACTACTGCAACATTAGGCTGAAGCAGCCAAAACACCATGAAACATATATATTGCAACAACAAGGAGCAACAGCTACAACATTAGGATGAAGCGGTTGAAACACTATGAACATATTATTGCAACAACAAGGAACAATAGTTGAAACATTAGGCTAAAGTAACTGAAACACCAAGAACATCTAATTGCAACAACACCGAACTAACTGTTGCAATAATGGGTTGAAGGAGCTAAAACATGTAGAACATATTATTACAACACTGGTGTGAAGCATATTGAACAAATGCTCGAAAATAAAACACTTGCAACAACATGGAACAACTACTGCAACATAAGATTGAAGCAACTGAAAACATACTGCAACATCTTAAGTAGTACTACTGCAACATCGCAAAAACATCTATTGCAACAACCCAAAAAAATCCCATTGCAACATTCGAAATCATCTGTTGCAACATAAAAAAAAACCATTGCAACACGGCGAGATCTGACCCCGAGGGCTCGCCGGAACCCTAACCACCGCCGCATCCCTTAGATCTAGAGGAGGAGGAGGAGGAGGAGAAGGGCTCAAATCCAAAGGAGGAGATAGAGGAGGAGGGCTTAAATCCAGAGAAGGACCCACCTACCTCGTTGGAAGCTGCCGCCGTCGCCCTCTTCTCCGGTGGCATGGAGGTCACAGAGGGAGGGATGGGTGGCTCGCCGGAAGCCACCGCCATCACCCTCCTCTCTAGTGACATGGAGGTCGTGGAGGGAAGAAGGGGGGAGGGAGAGAGGGGTGGCTCACTAGAAACTACCACCGTTGCCCTCCTCTCCGGTGGGATGGGGGTTGCGGCGGGAGGGAGGGACAACGGGCGAGGGGCGCATGGCTCGGGTGGAGCATCGCCGTGAGCGGCTCAAGAGGGAGCGGCGGTGAGCATCTCCGTATAGAGCGGGCTGAGCGACATGGGGCAGGTGGATGAGGATAAGGCGAGGGGAGCGAGTGGAGGAGCATGAGCCGCGTCCGGAGGTGAAGAAGCACATCGGACGCCAGACATATAGCATTACCGCAAGACTTTGGACCGTGTTTAATTTCTTACCATTTCATTTATAGTATGATTTAAAAATGGAATATTATGTATTAGTAAAAAAGAATTGATCAAAGGCTTGTTTTAGCAAAACAAAATTGACCTTGTAATTAATTTGGAATGGAGAGAGCACTATCATGTAGCACATGGTTTGGTCATCTTGTTCTTAATGACTCATGGATGAGAGTGTATATATATCCAAACAAATTCCAAAGGGAATCGCTGCATTTGCCCCTACTTTGAACCTCAACCACTTCCTATATCTCCAAACATAATTAAGCGCCCTGGCTAATTTTTACTAAAAAATTAGCTAGCCAAGGTGTTTAGATCCCATTATAACAAGGATTAACTGGTCTAAGGGGGGGAGTAAATAGGACTAAAGATTTAATGCAATAACTTTAGCCCATGCAAAGTCTAAACTCCCAAGACACAATGGCACCTAAATTTTGCTACAAAAGCACACTAGGTAATTCTTGGATTAGTGTAGGGACCAAATGACCCAAAGAGGGAGGTGAATTTGGGATCTAAAAATTTAACCATGACAAACCTTAGCCTATGCAATTCTATCACATCCCATTTGTAGCTCTTGCCTAAGGACAAAAAAGATTCACAATAACATCAAGTCCTTATGGCCATCATACTAATCATGTCATTAGCAAAGGGCACACTAAAATATAGTCCTTAGTTGCGGAATGACACTCTATTACGCAGTATGATCCTAACGATAGCTCACCTTTATTTCCAAAGCTTCTAAAGGGGGTGAGGCAAAAGCTTAGTCGGCCTACTTTGTTGATGAGCAACTTGTGTGCAATAGTTTTGATTGGTTTTTGCTAATTGGCGATTGTTGTTGTTGTTGCCTTCTTGGATTGTTTGTGATAATGAATATAATATTTGTAGGGCTAGACAACAAATCAGATTGTTTTGAGTAGTTAAATGGTAGATCCTTTTGCAAACTTACTCCTAATTACTAATGTTTCTTGGATTTGGATGTCTGAAATCATCCAATAACGTATTTAGTAAAATGTCAATAAAGATATCCGCATTTGTATCGAATTCTATTGTGGGTTTCTAAATGAATGTATCTCCGTTTTTCACTACTATTGTCTATCCACTTCGAGATCTATATTTAAAAATTGTGAGATGTCTAACATTATTTGTATCCATGAACAAACTACGCGATGAAACCATCTAAAACTTATATCTATGACTAATTACCAATAAAAATTATATAAATTTTAATATTATAAATTGTCGTATCAATTATTTAAAAGTTATCTCTATGCATGAGTAATGACATTATATCAAATTTAATACTACTAATGCTATAGAAAGGTTAAGTTTAATTAATTTTAATATGGCTCGTTATATTGACTTTAATATACTTTAGTTTATTTATATATTGATGAAATTGGTTTTACATATTTTTAATAATTTAGTGATAAATATTTGTATATATTGACATATTTATTATTTATTTATTTATTATATATATTAATTATTGAATATTTATTGTTGTTTTTATGAGTTGCCTTTATCTACATGTGTTATATACTTATATACTCATATTTTAAATCCTTACGTGTATAATGATTTTTGTTCCAAAAAAACTATCAATAAACCAAATATATATTTGTTATCTTCAAGATCAAGTAGATATTACATTTAATAATATCTGTATCTGATTATCTGAATAGTAAAATTTAAACTAAAAGGAGGTACATACTGCTATCCAAATTTGATTTGCACGTATGTCCCAATCCATCCGAGGCCTTCTCTTTTCGGCCCAGAGCGCTGAGTGCATGTGCTCGACTGCTCGGACAGCTCGCTGCTCCGTAGCATCAGTGACGTGATCCTAAGCTAAGATCATCCATTTGGCAGCCGCTAGATCGCTCAGGCAGGAATAAGCTAAGATCATCAGTTCCAAAAAGTTTTCCCAAAAAGTGCTACAGTAGTCATTATATCGAATCTTGCGATATATGTATGGAGTATTAAATGTAGACGAAAAAAAACTAATTGTATAGTTTGGTTGGAAATCACGAGACGAACGTTTTGAGTCTAATTAGTCCATGATTAAATACTAATTACCAAATAAAAATGAGAGTGCTACGACCAAATTTCCAAATTTCCAAATTTCAGCCGACTGATCAGTCTAACATGGGATGTCCTCCGAGGACTAGAAAATGCCCATGCTGTCTTCGTCCTGTGGACTGTGGCGTACGTAGGCACTAGGCAGGATCGCAGTAGTCGTAGGCTGATGATGTATGTACGCCGCACGCACGTACGACTAGTTGTTATTTCAAAATAAAAGATCTCACAGCGGCGTGCGGTCACAGCAAAACAACACGTCTGTCTCCGGACCTGTATTGTTTGGATTGACTAGTTGTTATTTCAAAATAAAAAAATAGTTATTTAAAGTTTGGTAAACTAAAATTTAGTTAGATGGTGTTTAGATCTTTAACTATTTTTTATGAACACTCATTAATCTCATTATGTAGGTTAATTTACTGAAGTAATGGATTAGTTATTGCAAGCCCAGAGTAGCTCAGTCGGTTGGATTTTTTATGGCGTAATCAATCCGCTGTGTTCAAGTATTCAATTTAACACGGGTGTTCGTATTTCTCTGAATTTTTCGGTATTTTTCTTTCAACCCTCTACTAACACAGGTGTTCTTAGTTTTCAGAATTTATTCTACAAATTTTCGGTATTTTTTTTTATTGGTAGGCAACTGTGCCCGTTAACAGATGCTCATAGGCGTAGGATGTGTATGAGTGTCTAAGTCTGTATTGTGATTCTAGACTAACGTTTAATCCTTTCATTAATCTAAATGTGTGACTATAGCTCAGTTGGTTTGTGTCGGGAATCATAAAATGAGGTACCCCGAGCGTACACCAAAAGGATCACTTAAATCCCATCAACAACAAAGCTAGAGGGTAAGCCTTGCGCTCATCACCAGCCCCGTCCGAGCCCACCGGCTCTCCGCCTCGCCTCAGGCCTCGCACGGAAGGTCTCGGCGCCCTGACGCAATCTCCGCCTCGCGCGAGGCCTCTCACGGGAGGCCTCGGCAAGGAGCCCAATCTCCGTCTCGCCCGAGGCCCCGTGCGTACAGCCTCGAATGAGACAGCTATTCTCCGTATCGCTCGAGGCTGGCTTGTCAAATAACCCGTGCTCCCGCCTCGGCCGGTCTTTCGACAGCATGTCACGCCCCATTAATGCGTCAACCACTCCCGCAATCTCAGTCGGACGACGGCTCGACACCGCGGAGCGGCCGACAAGACAAGGAGTCACATCAACGCCATACCGGCTGGGATAAGGCGCAGCGGGGATTACCGGCCACTGTGTTATGGCGCTGTGCCCACGATCAGCGCCTGAACTGCACTATGCCCCGTAATCCCCGCCCCGAGGATAACGCAGCATGGGAAATCTGGCCCGGGTCATGATCGCCTCTGAACCAGTGTACCAGATCGACCGCTCCCTCCGGGCCTCGGCACTCTACGTCAGGGTCTCGGCTATCTCGGGATTCACGTCTATCGAGACCCCCCACCGCGGTTCGGCCTCAGCACCAACCGAGCCTCGACCTCGCGCGCAGTCAATCCACAGTGACCCGCACGCTGACCGCCGCGCCCGCTCCGAGGCAGCCCTAGAGCTCCCATGACGCACAGGATCGGATGTGACCAGCACGTCTCCCCAGCGCTCCAAGGACGGACCGCTCCGACGACCACACCGTCACTAGGAACAGGCTATAGGGCTCGGACACGCCGCCTCTGTTCGCATGACGCCAGTATAGTTAGCACATGTACTACCCTTGTCCTCCCTTCAAACTATAAAAGGAAAGGACTTGGGCCATTTCTAGAGGGGGAGACAGGCACCCACCAAAGCAACACTCTGTAACACGCACACTTCCCAGGCCGCCTGAGAGCAACTGTCTCAGGCAGTCCAGCATCACTCCACGTCGAGACCTGGGACTAGCTCCCTCTCTCACCCAGCTTGTAACCCCCTACTACAAGCACTTCGGTGCAAGGAATACAAGATCAATCTCTCAGACTGGACGTAGGGCATGAATTGCACGAACCAGTATAAACCTTATATCTCTTTGCATCACCATCCAGGATCGGGAACACGCAGAACAAATTAACTAGTTGGTTGAGGGTCCCCCGGTCCAAAACACCGACAGTTGGCACGCCAGGTAGGGGCCTCTGCGTGTCAGTTTCGTCATCCCAACAAGTTCCGGATGGCAGACCCCGTACGACCGCTGCGTCTCGGCACGGTGGTCTGGTTTGGGAGCCTAGAGTTCATGTCTCTAGGGCACGAGTACGATATGGTACTTCTCACACCCCGAGCCCCACCTGCCGATGACGACGTCACGCACTGGCAGCCTAGGCACAGGCGGCGCCCGGGCAGCCGCTCTCACCGCGCTCGCCGGGCACGACGCGAGCAGGATCACCCCGATGCTACGTGAACCCAGGGCGACTCACCGCTCTCCGCCGGTGTCCTACGACCAGCTATTAGCGTAGGGTCCCTGGTTGGGGATCTGTCTAGCCTGAGCTTGGACAAGGGAAAAACACCGGTGGCACCCGGTGACGTCCCGACATCAAGCTCCGCTCCACCACTCCCTGAGGAGCCAACCCCGACGGAGCAGAGCCCGGCGATGGCACCATCTCCATACCCCTTCGGGTTGAGAAATGTCACCGCCTCTTATGCTCACGCCTATGTTTCCACTCATGCGGATCTCTCAGGGCGCCGCCAGCGCTTCGTTCTTGACTTCGACACCACCACGTCGACCCACACCCACGTCGACTCCTCGGAGGAGGACGAGGCATGGGCTGGAGCGGATTTCTCTGACCTCCACGACCACGAAACCATGCACCGCTTCTTGGCCGCAAGTGACTATTGCTTTGGCTACTCTGATTCTGACGATGAAGGTACTTATGATCCCACTCGTAAGTGCTTCCACGTCGGACTTGGGATGCTAAGCACGGGCGATGAGGACGAGGGGGTAGGCAACCGCACTCCGCTTCACCAGGGAACAGGCGATGCCACGCCTTCACGCATTGTTCCACCGGCAGCACGGAACGAGAACCTTGCCCCCGGACAATTTCGACGCCCAGACCTGGAGTAGCTCCGCGAGCTTCAGGCCAAGGTCGAGCAAGATTGACTCCTTCTGCAATAGCTCCGAAACACTCTCGAGCAGGAGCAGTAGGGCCGTGCTGACGGCAGAGGAGCCCGACGATGGGCTCGCGACATGCACCAACGCATCAACGACGATGAAGGGGATGATCGTCCCCCAATCTTCAATCGTGCTAGCCAGAATGTCACGGCTACGGCGATGCTAGTGTGTGCGATGCCCGAGCCCTCCACCACAGAAGGGTGATGGGTTCACGGCGAGCTCCGAGATCTCCTCGAGACCGCCATGGTGTAGCAGGCCGAGAGTTCCGCATCTCGGTGGCTTGGTGCCGTCTCGGACCTCCCCTCAACACTGCATCGGTAGGATAGGGAGGCCTCAGTTCGTCCCAAGCCCGCTCGGGCGCCGATAATCAACAGGGTCCCCCTGGTCCACGACCGCCTCGACAACCGACGCGAGGCGTAGGGTGACCACGTGGTGATCGGCCGGCGACGGCGCCACAACAGTGAGGGGCCCGCTCGAGGCTACCATCCCCATCACGTGGCCGTTCGCCGTATGGGGGCTCGACATGGTCGGGCCTCTGCAAAAGGCCCCCGAGGGCTACACCCATCTACTGGTATCAATCGACAAGTTCTCCAAATGGATCGAGGCTCGTCCGATCAATCGAATCAAATCCGAGCAAGCAGTGCTATTCTTCACTAACATTATCCACGGGTTTGGGGTTCGTAACACCATCATCACCGACAACGGGACACAGTTCACCGGCAAAAAATTCTTGACTGTTCTGCGACAACCACCACATCCATGTGGCCTGGTCGGTCGTAGGACACCCAAGGACCAACGGCCAAGTAGAGCGGGCCAACGGCATGATCCTACAAGGCCTCAAGCCAAGAATTTACATCCGGTTGAAGAAGTTTGGCAAGAAATGGCTCGCCGAACTCCCATCGGTCATCTGGAGCCTGAGGAACACCCCAAGCCGAGCCATGGGGTTCACGCCTTTCTTCCTGGTCTATGGGGCTGAGGCCATCCTCTCCACTGACTTGGAATATGGTTCCCCAAGGCTATAGGCCCATAACGAATGAAGCAACCGCACCACCTGAGAGGACACCCTCGACCAACTGGAGGAAGCCCAAGACGTCGCGCTGCTGCACTCGGCTAAATACCAGCAGACCCTACGGTGCTATCAGGCCCGGCGCATCCAAGGCCAAGACTTGAAGGTAGGTGACCTGGTGTTGAGGCTAGCACAGAGCAACAAGGGCCGCCACAAGCTGACCCCGCCATGGGAAGGACCGTACATCATCGCCCAAGTGCTGAAGCCCGGGACCTACAAGCTAGCCAACGAAAAGGGTGAAATCTTCACCAACGCTTGGAACATAGAACAGTTACGTCGCTTTTATCCTTAAAATTCCAAGCATTGTATATATTATTTCTCAGAATACAATTAAAACCTATTTTTTAGTTGTTCTATTTTTTTGAGAAATTCCCCGAGCCTATCGTTGGTCTCGGCAATACGATGACACTATAAGGGAGACTCGGCTCTGCCTCTGCAGAACCGAATCTCCCTCGGGGGCTAGATGGGGGATTCCCCCTAAAGTCCCACGCGCCATTTTTTAGTCAGTTTTTCGAAAAAAATTCCTATGCCAAACCCTCTAGCACGCTCTGAACGAATCGGTTGCGGAAAACCCAAGGACCTAAAAGCCCGTCGCAAGGCCAGAAGGCTGGTTGAGTCACAGAGACGGCCTAAGCCTCTGGGCTACAGCGCTCCCTCACCACCTTTCGCCCAAGGGACGGCTCAGGCTCCAAAGAGGTTTTTTGCAAAGAAATCAGATCAGAGACAACAAGAGGGCAGAGGCTCGGAAACACAAGACAAGCGATTAAAGAAACACGAGTACTTTAAAAAGAGAGGCTTCGACGGCCACAAGCGTTACGATACAAATTTAATTCCTACACTATTTACATGGCCGCTTGGGCCCAGGTCAAGGCTTCAGGACCTCCAGGCATCGGCAGACGGCGGGGGAGGGACCACCTCCTCTTCAAACAACGTTGCCAGCGCGGTGCCAGGGCCTTCCGCCGCCTCCAACAGCTTCGTCACCACCTTGTCGGCCTCATCGTCATCATCGGGTAGGACGTAGCCATTGCTGATGGCTTGAAGGTCAACACCAACGTAGTACTGAGACGATGACGGCCAGTGCACTGCTTGACGCCCATATGCAGCGCTCCTCGGAGCCGCTCACGCACTTGACCGCTCAGCGCAATTAGACAGCTCCCAAGGGAGCTGCCTGACTGAACCCCCTCAACCACCAGGGCCTCATAGGCGGCATGGGTGGCACTCTTTAGTGCCTCGTGCTCCCCGATCTCGGTCTCGAGCACCGTCTGCACCGCGCTAGAAGCCTCGGCTACCCGGGTAACCTCCGCCTCCGACTCTGCACCACAGAAAACAGAACGAGGTTGAGCGAGGGGAAAAAACAAGCTAAATAGGGACGGAAGCCTACAAAACTCACCCTTGGCCTTAAGCTCCCAGTGTCGGGCCTCGACCTGAAAAGCCTCGGCTTTCTCCTTCAGACGCTGAGCCTCGACTCTAGAAGCCTCGATCGCCCTGGAAGCTTCACTCCCCAGCTCTATGTCACACCAAGAAGTTAGGGAGCGAACATAAGGAAAATAAAATAAAATGAGGGGACTAGGACTCACCCTCGGCCTTTCCCCTCCAAACCACAGCCTCGGTTCACGAGGCCTCAGCCGCTGCAAGGGCCTCATCCAAAGCGCCTTTTGTCAACTGGTGCGCACTCTGTTCCGCTCCTAGCTACCCAGCAAGAGCCTTGCCTGAGGTCGTGGCTTCTTTGGCCCGAGACCTAAAGGCATCCCGATCATTGGCCATGCGGGTGAGCTCCTCCTCCAACTCCTTGACCCATGCCGCCAGAGGGGCAAGCTGCTCCTGAGCCGTGGCCGCCTCGACCTTTGCGTCGGCACAACGAAGGCGGAGGTCCTCCACCTCTGCGCTCCGCGCCGATAGGAGCTCATTGGCACCTGCAAGAAGGCCCTTCTGCCGCTGAAGCTGGTCCCAGACGTCCCTCTCCCATCGGAGAAAGACCGACTTCCCAAGAGACTAGGTCTCAAGCTCCTGGGGGGAAATAGAGCAGGGGTCAATCCCTACAAAGAAAACTCAAAAAAGACCACCGCATGAGAAAAGAAAGCACGAACCTAGGTGACTCCGGGCAGATCGTTGGCCACCACGGACAGCGCCGTTCATAATGACCGCTCCGCCAGCTAGCGGTACTGCTCGAACATGTCCTAGTGACCGCCCTCGGCCATGTCCTCGAGGGCAAATAGGAGCTCCACCCAAGGGTCATCCCGGCTCTGCCACAGGACATGCGGGTGATCCCACCAGTGGGGCTCAGGTCGTACTCACGCGAGGGCCGAACTTCCCTCGCCTGGGGTTGGAGCCGGTTGTTCCACGACACCGGCCACCTCGGCGCCGGTCATCTCCTACGCCCGGGAAGTATCGTCAGAGGAGATCGAAACGACCTCCACCTCCCGGGCGCTTTCCCGCAACAACGGCGGGCCTTGAACCAAGGGTGCCACCGAGGCCTCCGCTGCCTTCACCTCCACTTCCTGGGCCAGCAGCCCTACCATGATCACGTCGGCATCGGTGGTCCCGAGGGCTCCGGCCTCCGCCATCGTGGCCTCGGTGGTCTCGGGGGCTCCGGCCTCTACCATCGTGACCTCGGTGGTCGCGAGGGCTCCGATACCTGCCACAGCAGCCTCGATGGTCCTGGGCGCCGCGACCTCTGTCGCCCCAGCATGTGGAACCCCGGGGACCTCAATCCCAGTGGCCTCGGTAGCCAAAGGAACCTTGGCCGCATCCAACCCACAGGCCTCGCCATCACGGGGCGGAGGCGCTCCCTCCCCCTCCTATGTTAGGGCCA
Organism: Miscanthus floridulus; assembly: GCF_019320115.1. Classification (NCBI taxonomy): domain Eukaryota; kingdom Viridiplantae; phylum Streptophyta; class Magnoliopsida; order Poales; family Poaceae; genus Miscanthus; species Miscanthus floridulus. Next base: position 27,513 of record NW_027096200.1, read on the forward strand.
CCTCAGCAGCCCCTCCTTGGGCGGCTGGCTCCTTCAGGTCGGCCCTCGCCGACACCACACCACACTATAGGGCGCCTGGCGCCTCCACCACCCAATGGGCGGTGGAGCCGGGGTTAACCTTGAGCGCTTTAAGGGGCGCCAAGGTAGGCACCTCCGCAGGTCGCTTCTGGCTAAGGGCAAGACGTTCACAGGGTTAGCACAAGACAAAAGAACAAATGGAAAGCACTGTGACCCCACCAAAAATACACCTACCTCAAGTAGGGCGGCAACCGCTTCGCCACGGCGACCCTTGTCCGCAAAGGCGGTGGCGGCGGCAGAGGCATGGCCTCCGTGTCCATCGGCGCCGGTTGGTCCTCAATGGACCCCAGCGCCCCCTCGGTCCTCTACGGGGGCAGTTGCGTTGCCTCCACCGTCGCCGCCGAGCCCACCGGGCCAACAGCGTGTTTGCCCAATGCCCGCGCCTCGGGTGTGTCGGTCTCAGCCCCGAAGCGGGCAATTGCCGACACCGGGTCAGCTCCTCCTCCTCCCGGGAGTGCCGGGCTGCCTGCCAATGCCCTGGGCACCACCTCCCCTACGTCAGGGAGATGCTCCAGGGGACCTCGCCCCATCTCGCCCTTGTCATCCCCATCCGAGGCATCCGTCGATATCGATGGCGACGGGGATTCCTCTAACGGGAGGCCATCCTTCCTTTGCTGCCAGTGGCGCTTATCCAGTTCCTTATGCGCGAGGATCTTCTTCGTGCTCTTCACCGCCTTGGCATCTTTCTGCTTTTTCTATGCCTCGGCGTGTGCTCGGTTGATCACCCGCCGCCTCGTGTCCTCAGGAACGGGTGGCGGAGAGGCGCGCATGTCCCTCATCCCCTGCAGGAACGACGAACACGCATAAGGGAATGAGAAGTAAGGAGAAACGGAGGAGGCTCGGGGGCTACAGCGGTGCACGACTTACCAGCGAGAGGAACCCCCACGACGGGCGCATCCCGATGGGGTCAGGTTGCCGCCCCTTAGCTTCGCCTCTACCGTCTCCCCCACCCGACGAAGAATTTCCTCGTCAGAAAGGGCGGAGGAGGACATCCGAATGCCCTCATTGGGCTCACCTGGCCTCATCTCAAATAGGCGCCGCCACCGAGCCATCAGTGGCAGCACCCTCCGGCGGTGGAAGGTAGCCATGACCACAGCCGCGGTAAGGCCACGGCCCCGTAGCCTCTCTAGCCCCTCCAGAAGCGACTGCAGCTTGGGCTGATCCTCCCTCGGGACATCGTACTTCCACCTCTCTGGGTAGCTCCCCACAATCCACCCAGTGTAGGGGGGAAGTCCTCCGTCGTTGTTGTGGAGATAGAACCAGCTCGTGTACCATTGACGATTAGATGATGTGAGCTGGGCTGGGATGTAGAGGTGCTGGCGGTCCTAGCGTACTTGGAGAGTGCAGCCGTCGGCCCTCGTCGCTTTCCTCATGCACGATGTGCCCGTCGGCTTAGTGGTATGCCCCGCCCGGAAGAGATGGAGCCACAACTCCCAATGGGGAGCAATCCCCAAGTACCCCTCATAGACAGTGACGAAGATGGCCACCTATGTGATGGAGTTGGGGTTGAAGTTGTGGAGCTCCACGCCATAGTACTGCGGGAGCGCTTGCATGAACCAATCCACCGGGACACCGAGGCCGCACTTGTGAAAGGAGACAAAGCTCACGACGTAACCATCGTGGGGCCTCGGCTCCGGCTCACCATACGGAGCGATCCACTCTGGCCTATTGGGGTCTGTCACCGGATGAAGAAGTCCGCCATCGACGAGCGACTGAAGCATCTTCATGGTGATGTCAGATGGATCCCAAGGGTCCGCCTCGATGACAATGATGTCGCTGGCCATGGATGAAGTGGAGGGATCGAATGCGGCGGTGAGTTTCTCTCTCTCTCTCTCTCTCTCTCTTTCTCACCCTCTCCCTGGCTCGCTCTTCTCCCTTCTTCTTCCCGGCACCTGCTGCTCTAGCGATGGCTCGATGGAGGCAGAGCTAATGTAGGCAAGGTAAGGTGAGGAGGGGCAAGGCTCTTTGAGTATTTATGCAGGGTGAAGGCAAAACGGGTGGGCGATGAAATCGGGGAAGTTTCCCCTAGATCCGGCGTGGTTAACCCCGATCTGATTTTACCGCCCACGCGCCCACCTTTTTCTCATTAATTGCGGGAACAGTTGCGTCCCATCCGCTGACACCACGTCACGCCCGACCGCTACGGCGGCAGGCGTCGTTCTGTCTCCCCAGAAAACCACCTCAAAAGGCGTGCCAGCTGTTGCTGAGCTGATGGGGAAGATATTCCCCCCACCCCCGCCCTATTTCTTTCAGATGAAGGAACTGAGCGCTGAGCCTATTATGGTCCAGGGGTTCAAAGGCTGGGCCCCTAAGGTTTCGATAGCCGCCCCAGGACAACAGAGTTAGGGACGGCCGTGGGCGAGCCCACACAGGGCCGAGGCCCAAGCAAGCGAAACGCTTAGGACGCCCTAAGTCGTGTCCGAGACCGGCAGGGAGGTCTCCGAATGGGATCCCACCGTAGGGAGGCACTGAGCCACCGAGGCCCAGCGAATGGCCTCGGCACCCACTAGAGACACCGTCTGGTACTCTTAGAGTGCATCTCTGGACTGCTAGCTATCTCCTAGCGAACGGGGCATGGGCCTCCACTCAAACTTACCTGATAACAGCTCATCGGAAGTGCCAACGCTCGTGCCTACCGAGGGTAGCCTAGCACATTCCACCCCTCCTTCTGAGCGAAAAGGAAGCGTGAGGGTCATACAAAAAGCTAGGGGAACCCCTGATGGACCTCTCGCTCCGTGTAGAGGCTAGGGGGCTCTTCTAGCAACCTTGTCGAGACCTAGCGACCCTGGCTCACACTCGAGGGGGCTCGGTAAAACAACCCCTCCTTCCGAGCGAAAAGGAAGCGCGAGGGTCATACAAAAAGCCAGGGGAGCTCCCGATGGCCCTCTCACTCCGTGCAGAGGCTAGGGAGCCCTTCCTGCAGATATGCCGAGACCCTACGACCTAGGCTCGCGCCCAAAGGGGCCTCGGCAGACAAACCCTCATGCGCGAGGGGCATACAAAAAGCTAGGGGAACTCCCGACGGCCCTCTCGCTCCATGCAGAGGCTAGGGGGCTCTTCCTGCAACCTTGCCGAGACCTAGCGGCTCCGGCTCGCACCCGAATGGGCTCGGCAAACAACCCCTCCGTCCGAACAAAAAGGATATGTGAGGGTCGAACAAAAAAGATAGGGGACCCCTGACCACCCTCTCGCTCTGGGCAGAGGCTCGGGGGCTCCTCCTGCACCCAAGACAAAGACAAATGACCTAAGCCCGCGCTAGAAGTTTCGTTACAAATACGATAAAGGGCACCGAGCCCGTTATGGTCCAGGGGTTCGAAGGCTGGGCCCCTTGAGGTTTCGACAGCCACCCCCAGGGCAACAGAGTCAGGGACGACTATGGGCGAGCCCACAAATGGCCGAGGCCCGAGCAAGCAATCACTCAGGGCATCCTAAGTCGTGTCCGAGACCGATAGGGAGGTCTCTGAATGGGATCCCACCGTAGGGAGGCACCGAACCACTAGGGCCCAGCGAATGGCCTCGGCACCCACTAGAGAAACTCTCCGGTATCCTTGGAGTGCGTCTCCGGACCACTAGCTGTCCCCTAGCGAACGGGGCGCGGGCCTCCACTCGGACTTACCTAATAACAGCTCACCGGAAGTGCCACCGCTCGTGCCCACCGAGGGTAGCCTAGCACATTCCACCCCTCCTTCCAAGCGAAAAGGAAGCGTGAGGGTCGCACAAAAAATCAGGGGCACCCCTGACCGCCCTCTTGCTTCGTGTAGAGGCCCGGGGGCTCTCCCTGCGACCTTGCCGAAACCTCGCGACCCGAACTCGCACTTGTGGGCTCGGCAAATACGATAAAAACTCCTCACTCAAAACACGAAAAAAGCCCCTGAGGAGTAAAATCCACTCCTCTAGGGCCTCGGGGGCTACACCCGATGGGTGCGCTCGCGCGCACCCACCGAAACCTCAAGAAGCAAAACACAATCCCTATAGGGGCCGCTGCAAGCCAAATCTCGACAAACCCTTAGGGAGAGTGCACGCACTCCCCCTAAAGCTCGGGGGCTACTGTCGGGTACCATAAAATGGGGTACCCCGAGCGTACACCAAAAGGATCACTTAAATCCCATCAACAACAAAGCTAGAGGGTAAGCCATGGGCTCATCACCAGTCCCGTCCGAGCCCACCGGCTCTCCGCCTCGCCTCAGGCCTCGCACGGGAGGTCTCGGCGCCCTGACACAATCTCCGCCTCGCGCGAGGCCTCTCACGGGAGGCCTCGGCAAGGAGCCCAATCTCTGTCTCGCCCGAGGCCCCGTGCGTACAGCCTCGAATAAGACAGCTATTCTCCGTATCGCTCGAGGCTGGCTTGTCAAATAACCCATGCTCCCGCCTCGACCGGTCTTTCCGACAGCATGTCACGCCCCATTAATGCGTCAACCACTCCTGCAATCTCAGCCGGGCGACGGCTCGACACCGTGGAGCGACCGACAAGACAAGGAGTCACATCAACGCCATACCGACTGGGATAAGGCGCAGCGGGGATTACCGGCCACTGTGTTCTGGCGCTGTGCCCACGATCAGCTCCTGAACTGCACTATGCCCCGTAACCCCCGCCCCGAGGACAACGCAGCATGGGAAATCTGGCCCAGGTCATCACCGCCTCCGAACCAGTGTACCAGATCGACCGCTCCCTCCGGGCCTCGGCACTCTATGTCAGGGTCTCGGCTATCTCGGGATTCACGTCTGCCGAGACCCCCCACCACGATTCGACCTCGGCACCAACCGAGCCTCGACCTCGCGCGTAGTCAATCCACAGCGACCCGCACACTGACCGCCGCGCCCGCTCCGAGGCAGCCCTAGAGCTCCCATGACGCACAGGATCGGATGTGACCAGCACGTCGCCCCAGCGCTCCAAGGACGGACCGCTCTGACGACCACACCGCCACAGGAACAGGCTACAGGGCTCGGACACGCCGCCTCTGTTCGCATGACGCCGTATAGTTAGCACATGTACTACCCTTGTCCTCCCTTTAAACTATAAAAGGAAAGGACTTGGGCCATTTCTAGGGGGGAGACGGGCACCCACCAAAGCAACACTCTGTAACACGCACACTTCCCGGCCGCCTGAGAGCAACATCTCAGGCAGTCCGCATCACTCCACGCCGAGACCTGGGACTAGCTCCCTCTCTCACCCAGCTTGTAACCCCCTACTACAAGCACTTCGGTGCAAGGAATACAAGATCAATCTCTCAGACTGGACGTAGGGCACGAATTGCCCGAACCAGTATAAAACTTGTGTCTCTTTGCATCACCATCCGGGATCAGGAACACGCAGAACAAATTCACTAGTTGGTTGAGGGTCCCCCGGTCCAAAACACCGACAGTTTGGATTCTTTGTGGTAAAACATATCCACTGGGTTGAAACTCTCAACTTGACATGGTTGTTCGCATTTTCCTAAATTTATTGTAGGATTTAACAATATTGTTATTTTTAACAAGGCGTCTGTGATAACTTCATCAATCTTAAAACCGTAAGGTGTGTATGAGTATCTACTTCTGTATTGTGATTCTAACTGATGTTTATCCCTTTCAGTAATCTAAATGTGTGACCGTAGCTCGGATGGTTTGGGTTCTTCGTGGTCAAACATGTCCACTGGATTCAAATTCTCAACTTGACGTGGGTGCTCGTATTTTTCTGAATTTTTTGTAGGATTTAACAGCGTTGTTCTTTCAACAAGATATCTGTGACAACTTTGTCAATCTCAAAATCTACCGGCTGAGTCGATGCGGGTACTCTATTTTGTTAGTTCTTTTAATAAGACGCCAATGACAACTTAGTCATTCTCAAAATCGGTAGGATGTGTATGAGTGTCTACATTCTGTATTGTGATTCTGTACTAACATTTAACCCTTTCATTAGTTAATCTACGTGTGTGATCGCAGCTTGGATTGCTTGGGTTCTTTGGGGCAAAACATGTCCACATGATTCAAATTCTTGATTTGATGTGGGTGGTCGTATTTTTTTTTAATCTACTGTAGGATTTAGTAGTGTTGTTCTTTTAACAGGACGCTTGTGGCAACTTTGTTTATTTCAAAATTTACTGGTTGATTGGATACCGCTGTATTTTGTTGGATTTATTTGGCGTCTTCATCAATCTTGAGATTGCCGGTTCAGTTAGTTTTTCGAAGGTGCTCATTGAGATAGTGTACATATATCTATGTCTATAGGAATAGGTGTGGGTGCATGTGTAAATGTCTATGATGTAATTAAAAATTTTTGATTCTCCGTGCAAGTGATCAGCTCATAGATCCCCAAATCCTAATCCGTGCCGTGATGTCCGTTAGCATCGTGTTGCGGAGGACCGACAGCCGGCACCGAGCCCACGAGCACGAGGCCGACTGGCCGAGGCTGCTGGGCTCAGCTGGCCCTGGCCCCCTCCAGGCGCGAGGGCCAGCCCATTGCGCGGAGACAGCAGGCTCCCGGCCTGTCCCCATGGCGCGGCAGACCTTATCCGCTTCACGTGCGCCGCGGCAGCCATCCGTGCGGCGGCCGGCGGGTGGCAGTAGGGCACCGCACCATGGCGTGGCGCCGGAGCGACACCACCTGACCGTTGGTTCTCATCACGTAAACCAGCCAGTCATTACCATCGTGAAGTGCACACGCACAGGGGAGCACAAAGCAGGCCGTAGCGTTCACTCAATAAAGGTACCATTTTTTTTATAAAAGGGAACAAAAGCCGCCGCCAACGAGCTAAAACTATCCGCGGCCTCTTACATAGGATACTGTACTTGCATTAGGTTATACTAGCACATAACACGCGCCCCGCTGCAGCGGGCTAGCGAACAGTGCAAAAAAAAAAAACACGAACGAAATATGTATGAGCAGCAACAGCAAAAGTGAATAGTAACAGTAATGCTCTCATCAGAGCATCCATCGCTCCAGAGGCACATTTCTGGCCCTGCAGAGCCCAATATGCCTCTCCCCTCTCTCACACGCTTGACTAGTCTAGATACGGTGCTAGCCCCTCTTCTCTCGTTGCGCCACTCTCTCTCTCTCCCTTTTCTAGTTGTTGCTCGCGCGAGCGTACCATGCCGGCCGAGCCCGAAGCTCCCAGGTCGTTGTTGCTCCTTCCTTCTAGCCCTCTCACGCAGCACTCCTAGCTTCTCCAACGTCGCCTTAGACTCGTAGTCCCCCCCTGTGCATGCTCGCTGAGCAAATCTCACCGCCGCCCCCTTTTTCCTGCTCGCCGTGGCTACAAGACAGGAATTGTGGTGAGCCACCCCTAGTGGACCTCCACCTAGCCAGCCACACTACCTCCGCGTTCGCCTCGCCTCCCTCCATCTCCTGCGCGCGTTCGCCGGGGTGGATATCTGCCGGCACATCGCTGCCGCTGGTGTTGCCTCTGGCATGCTGCTGGTATGCGCGGCTGGCCCTATACTGAGCCTCCATTCGTCCAAGTAGCAAGTAGATGTTGCGCCTGGAAGCGAATGTTGCAAGCATATGTTTTGAATATTTCAGATGTTTTAAAGGTATATTGCAACTGTTTCACATGGATGTTGCAAAAGTAGATTATGATGTTTCATGTGTTGCAATGATGTACACGTATGTTGCAAGCGTCTGTTCGAAATGTTTCATTTGTTTTTCAAACGTACGTTGCAGGTGTGTTTATCTGAATGTTGCATATATATTTCACACATATGTTGCATATATTTTTCAATGGCTTTTCAAGTATTTTCAGATGTTTTTTGCAATTTGTTTCAGACGCATGTTTTAAGTGTTTCATCTGTCTTCGTATATATGTTGCAAATGTTTTATCTGGATGTTTCAAAAATAGAACGGGTGTTGTTGCTGGGACCCACCTGCTGCTGGGACCCACCTGCCGCAGCAGGTGTCCATCCCGACGGGGAAGTAGAGGGGGCACGAGCGGTCTTCGTGTGGGGTCAGAAGGCGCGGCCCCCACGTGGGACGATAGCACTGTCGGAATAGTAACGAACAACGCTAAATAGTGTTGAATAGAGAAATGAATAGTATTAGACAGTACGTCTGTTTGGTTTCTACATGCGCTCCTAAAATTCCTGTCACATCGAATGTTTAGACACATGCATGGAGTATTAAATATAGATTAATTACGAAACTAATTACACAACTTGCGACTAATTTGCGAGACGAATCTTTTAAGCCTAATTAATCCATGATTTGACAATGTGGTGCTACAGTGAACATATGCTAATGATAGGTTAGTTAGGCTTAAAAAAATTATTTCGCAAATTAGCCTCCATCTGTATAATTGGTTTTGTAATTAATCTATATTTAATACTCTTTATTAATATCTAAATATTCGATGTGATATGAATTTTAGGAGCGACTAAAGAACCAAACACCCCTTAAAGGAAACATGCATGCATGAGTCCATGGATGGCCTTCATTTTATTCCCGGTCGAGGGATTATTATATTAAACAATGCATGAGGCCCTCGATGGTCTTCATTTTATTCCATCTAATGGCTATTATTGTCAACGATGAATAGTGCTGATCAAATATATGACTGAATGTTTTCTGATTTTTAAGGAATTTTTAGGAATAATCTTTTTAATAGCTTGTCTTGTGAATAATAACGTAGAGGTATATTGCTGTAATAGTAAGATTTAATCTAGCGGCGTGAAGTAGGTCAGAAACCAAAACGAGTTTGCCTCTCAGAGCCACAGTGCAATCGCGTCATAATCAGCTCAGCTGCCCCCCCTGTCCTGTGTACTTTGCAGAGCCAGAGCCAGTGCTACGAGTAAGTAAAAGATGGTTAATTGGATAAACAATCTGGAATGAAGTTGCCGTTACAGCAAAAGTAAAAAAGAAATAGGCACTGCGTGTGTTACTTATGCGGCCGCCACAAGTGCGATCCAAGACGATTGACGAAGTGCGTGGCTACGCTAATCCCACAGCAAAGAGCGGCGAATAGCCGAATACACTGGGGCAGTTTTGTTCATTAGCTTGGCACATGTGTTGCCTCGTCAAATAAAGATGCAGCATTGTTGGACGGATCAAGACGTCGTCTGGAACGGCGAGCAGAGGACGAGGACACGGGTAACGGCTGGTCGAGGCATCCATGCCTTTCCGGAAAGGAGCCGTGCCCATGCCCGGATTGATGCTGCACCGTGTTCTTCAGGATACCGAGGAACCATGACCCTCAGCATGTAGATTGTATTATTGTAGACTTCATCACTTGACAAGATGTATACACAGGATAAAATACAACATGTACAGTAAGTTATTTTAATTCCTCTTTTGCAAGAGGGAGAGGAAAACAGATCCAGCTCTGACAGAAAGATACCACGTATAGGCACAGTGGCACACCCAATGTTAGATCTATAATAATAGTCATATTATACTTCATATGTACAGGTATTATCCACGAAAGCAGACATTCTACATGTTCTTTGTATCTCCGAGATCGGATACCCTATTTGTCATGCTCTCACTAGCTGAGCTTTCTTGGTTCCCATACCGCATCATGACGCTTTGGACATCTTTGTCTGCATTTATTTATGTACTCTTGTTGCCATCTTGCCTCTACGATTGCGAGTGGCAGGGACGAGGAAAAGTGCAGTTAACGGCCACCCGTTCCATTCCTCCGGGATTCCAGTACAGGCTTTATTTTCCCACGCATCCAGTAACTCAGCAGCAGTTTCAGGAAGCTGCTGCTTTCATACAACAGATCTCCTATACACACTTGCCATCCAAACCGCAGTCCTTCCCTTTGTATCTCCGCTGCGCATCCCTGTGTGTGGCTGCGCGTCTGTCATGGCTTCTTCTCCAGGCAGAGCTATGTTCTTCCTCGGGCTATCCCTGGTGCTACTAGGCGACCTTCGCTGCAGTTCTTGTTCTCAGGTTTGTTTCGGTACAATCAGTACTCTACCAACTCCAATGCACACCACTGCTCTGTTGGATTTTATCCACGGTAGTTAACTCTTCTGCACTTCATGAGCTACCACTTGTTTCTTGAGGTCTTCCAGTGTTGTAACCCTTTCCAAATGGATGCCAACTTCAGGTGTATGTGGTTTACATGGGCAAAGGGTCGCAGGGCGACAGTGATCGTCAGCATGACATCTTGAGGCTTCACCAGCAGATGCTGACTGCTGTTCACGATGGAAGGTCCATAACAAACTCGTTTTCATTCCTTAGCTGTCGATACCCCTCTAGCTTCCAGTGCTGTTGCATGCAGTATCTTGAGTGGATGCTTCCTCTTCACAGCTCGGAGAAGGCGCAGGCATCACACGTCTACACTTACAGCAGCGGTTTCCAAGGATTCGCTGCCAAACTGAACAAAAGGCAAGCCATGAAATTAGCCGGTAATTTCACAACACATGGTTTCTACTTTCTAGAGTTTGTTATTATATGTATGTAGCACACTGAACCAAAAGGCTAGCCATGAAATGAGTCCAGCTGTGACGGCAGTGATGCCAAAAGGCTAATTCTGATGTGCGTTTCTTCAGAGATGCCTGGTGTTGTCTCGGTGTTCCCAAACACAAAGAGGAGATTGTGCACCACCCATTCTTGGGATTTCATGGGCTTGTCCACCAATGCAGAGGGTGAGGTCCCTGGATTGTCCACCAACAACCAGGAGAATGTCATTGTTGGATTCATTGACACAGGTGAGTAGAATTGCAATACCATACTCAGTTCAAATTGTACTGACATTTTTCAGTCAGTGTGAATATTTGTTATGTTCTTTCCGTCAATAATTCCAGTTGTATTCTAGCTTACAAACTGCCAAGACATGTCAGCGTTGCAACTGGCAGTATGCACCTTTTCCTTCCACATGATGTTTGTGTTGTCATGTTTAACTTACGCATCAAATGATTGTTTGGCCATAAAGTTAGAAACAAAAAGGATGGCATCAGATTGATAGAAACCTGTCCATCAAAATCATGAAATTCTAGTTAACTGTTTACCTTCACAGGAATTTGGCCAGAATCTCCTAGTTTCAGTGATCATGGGATGCCTCCGGTTCCTAAAAGATGGAGAGGGCAATGCCAAAGCGGAGAGGCAAATTCAGCATCAAATTTCACCTGTAACAGGTACATGCTTTAAAATTAACCCACAGTATCCAGTATTGATTTTATAATAAAGTCACCCATTTACCCAAATACAATAGGAAGATAATAGGAGGTAGATATTACCTCAATGGATACCAAACAGAAGAGAGTGGTTCAAGTAAAAATGCCATCAAGTTCATATCTCCAAGAGATAGCTCAGGGCATGGCAGCCATACTGCCTCAATAGCAGCTGGAAGATTTGTCAGAAACATGAATTACGGAGGTTTGGGCACTGGAGGAGGTCGGGGAGGAGCCCCCATGGCAAGGATTGCAGCCTATAAGGCCTGCTGGGATTCTGGCTGTTATGATGTTGACATTCTCGCAGCATTTGATGATGCCATCAGAGATGGCGTCGACATTATATCAGTGTCTCTAGGTCCAGACTATCCTCAGGGTGACTATCTCAGCGACGCCATATCCATCGGGTCATTCCATGCGACAAACAATGGAATACTGGTCGTTTCTTCAGCAGGAAATGCTGGGAGACAGGGCTCAGCAACTAACCTTGCGCCATGGATGCTCACAGTAGCTGCAGGAACAACTGATAGATCATTTTCTTCATATATCAGACTGACAAATGGTACCTTCATAATGGTAATTTTCATTCTTAAAAATGATACCTTCAGTCTTTATTACTTATGCAGTCTTAAGAATACTTTTGAACAATGTGCCTTTCATGAAGGGTGAGAGCTTGAGTACATACCACATGAAAACTTCTGTTAGAACTATTTCAGCTTCGGAAGTCAATGCAGGCTATTTCACCCCTTATCAATCCAGGTAAACAAACAACTATCTCGAAAGACAATCATGATTTCAATTATCAACCAACTGAATTTCTTGTGGACTTGTTAGCTTGTGTCTGGATAGCTCTTTAAATAGTACCAAGGCCAAGGGAAAGATTCTTATTTGCCGACGTAATGAAGGATCCTCCGAATCACGTTTAGCAACGAGTATGACTGTAAAGGAAGCTGGTGCAGTTGGGATGATTCTCATTGATGAGATGGAGGATCATGTTGCTAATCACTTCGCTGTTCCTGGAGTCACTGTTGGGAAAGCCATGGGTGACAAAATTCTTTCTTATGTCAAAAGTACAAGGTTGTCTAAACTTACTATAGGAAGTACATTTTATTGGCATGCCAATCTTTTATCTAAAGTCAGTTCTACAGGCATGCCAGTACAATGATCTTGCCAGCAAAGACGATCTTAGGGTTGCGAGATGCCCCACGGGTAGCGGCATTCTCTTCAAGAGGTCCAAGTTCATTGACACCTGAGATTCTGAAGGTAACCATCACTAAACTGCTGGGAAAGACTAATATAGGTGATAAATTGATTGACATCCTCCTAAGTTTCTTCTCCATGTGTGCATTTTTGTAGCCGGACGTCGCTGCTCCTGGGCTGAACATCTTGGCGGCATGGTCTCCTGCTAAGAATGATATGCACTTCAACATTCTGTCTGGGACTTCCATGGCATGTCCACATGTTACAGGAATAGCAGCTCTTGTGAAAAGTGTATATCCATCATGGTCTCCTTCAGCCATCAAATCAGCAATCATGACAACAGGTATTAGTGGGTAACCTGAAATCTCTGAAGATAAACTAGTGTTGCAACCAATCTCACGAATCTTATTTGCAGCAACTGTACTGAACACTAAAAGGAAAACCATAGCAAGGGACCATAATGGGAGGACTGCGGCAACGCCATTTGACTTTGGCTCGGGTTTTGTGGATCCCATCAAAGCTCTCAACCCAGGGATAATCTTTGATGCACAACCTGAAGACTACAAGTCATTCTTATGTACTACAAGCTGCGATGATCACTCCTTGCATCTAATTACCGGAGACAACAGTAGCTGCACCCACAGAGCCTCCTCTTCCACCACTGCTCTGAACTACCCATCAATCACCATTCCATTTCTGAAGCAGAGCTATTCGGTCATGCGGACTATGACTAATGTGGGTAATCCAAGAAGCACTTACCATGCTGTGGTGTCAGCTCCTCGAGGCATCAGCGTGAGAGTGACACCAGAAGTTATAAATTTCGAGAACTACGGTGCAACGAGGACGTTCACAGTTAGCTTATATGTGGATGTGCCTCCTCGAGGTTATGTTTTTGGCTCTTTATCTTGGCATGGAAATGGAACAGACGCTCGCGTGACGATGCCGTTGGTAGTGAAAGTACAGACTTCTGACAAGGCCTGATTGAGTCGATCCCCTGGAAAGATGCTTGAAAGAGGTTGCTAGAATGCTAGATTAGACTACGAATGTAGTGTAAAGTGGTAGAACTGAATAGATGAGAAGCTAACCGCAACCAATTTGTTATAATATCATAGTATTAACTATGGTATTTGATTTGATTTGTAAATGTCTTGGCTAGAATGCAACCACTCCCAGAACAAGATTCTTTTTCCCCTGATGATTGTTGTAAAATTATTTCGTGACTAAATCCAAATCTTAAGAATGCAGGAGTTGCTGGATTTAACGTTCAGCTAACGAATGCCCCAGGCTTTACCCACCAGGATTCTGCTCCTTGCAATGATCAAGGATCCGACAGATGCGAACAGATTCCTAGTACTGAAACTTGGTCGCCCCGATGAAGTCCCCATGAGCTGATTCCCCCGTGTGGCAGTTGAATGGTCGTGAAATTAGGGAGAGAAATGAAGAGATGGCCAGAGCTCGGGTCTCACCTGTGACATGTCTCGTCGCTGCGTCGCAATGGCGCCGTCGTCTCCCTCCTCGCCACTCGCCCACGGCCCACTCCACCCACCCGAGTGCCCCTTTGCCGATGTGCCGACCGAGGGTCTCCCCTTTGTCGCCGATCCGCCTGGAGAGAAAGAGAGTTGTAGAGGCGGCCCGCGGCCAAGCCCGGGGGGGACCTCCATGGTTGCCGCATTGGCGTTTTGTGTCTGGTTATCAGACTGAAACGACAGCGTGTGCCTTCATTTATCAGGCTGCCGCGAGGCACCGAGACCGCCCGATGGTGGCGGAGGCGGACGCGGGGGAGACGGGTGGCGGAGGTGCCGATGGACGCGGAGGTCGTAACAGGGAGAGTGAGAGTGGGAAGGAGAGGTGGAGTGCACCCTGTGATGCGCGTGCGGCGGCGCGGGATTCACGGGGGAGGGGTTCTAACTTGGGGTTGGCGCGAAGATGGGGGGAGCTTGGTTGGTTGCGCAGTGGACCGCGGCATAGAGGCGGAGGCGCATCGGACGGATGGACGCTGGAGGGCTCGGCTTCCTCGTCGCGGGCTCCCGGCGCGAGTTCGTCGTCCTCAACGTCGACGACTTCTCCAAGGTAAGCCGCCGGACGTCGAGCCAATTAACCTTTTCCCCCATTTGGCTTCCTTCCAGCCTGAACGGATTGTGGGATAGTGCCAATTTTGAATATTAATTTTCCATTACTTTTACAAGAAAAACGTAAACTAAGCTCGAGTCGCTTTGTGGATATTTTTCTGTTCTTTGGTGATGTTAGATTTGGCGTACTATTTCCTGTTTGGAAGAAATGGAGAAGCATTGTACTATAGCTAGAGGAAACCCTCGGTGTGAAATAAATGGAACAGCAGGCTTGTTTCACTGCATATCATGTTGCTTTAATATCACTTTTGTTACTTGGGCATGTTAGTGTGTAGGCTCTTGCTTAGTTGCATATGGCTAACAAATCATATTTTGTTATCAAACTTTCCTTGAGCTCTCACTGTTACTTCTATTTGTGTTGGCGTCACATTGCAGCAAGGATCTTCACAGGGCTGTCCAGACTATATTTGTCAGATATGCGAAGATGACATTGACATACTCCAGGAAGAAAATGAGTATTTCGTCGCATGTAATGATTGTGCTTTCCCTGTTTGCCGCACTTGTTATGAGTACGAGCGTCAGGAGGGCACACAAGCATGCCCTCGCTGCAAGACCCGGTACAAACGCCACAAAGGTATGACTTTTGCTCCTTGAGCTTGTATCAGTTTTTCAGCTTTGTTATATCCAAAATGAGAAATTAAAGAGTATTTCATCTGTTAGAGCAACTCCAAGAGAGTTGCTATTTTCTATTCTATAATCTGATTTAGAGAATTTGATGTAAAATAGATCTCCAACAGATTATCTATCTCATTGTCCAAACATAGCCACCGGCTATTCCTCAATTTTCACTCAGCAAAGAAAGCTAGCCGCGTTCGCTAGCCATCTCCGCGTGAACCCCGTTTGCGCGTGCAGCATTAGCTGCTCCCGTGCATTTTCGCCCTGGCCTGCGAGCACCTCGTTGGCGGTGTTGTAGTGCCGGACACGGTTGTCCAGCGCGTCGTCTTTCGTCGGAGCAGTAACGCTTCCCCGGCGATTGTTGGCCTCCACGGGCTACACTTTTGACGCCGGGAACGGGACCTGCGCCACGGGCTCGTGCGTGACGGCGCTCAGGTGCGGGGCGTCCGGCGGCGTACCGCCCCTGTCAGCCTCGCCGAGTTCACGCTTGCCTCCGACCGAGACTTCAACGACGTCAGCCTGGTGGATGGCTTCAACAATCGATTGGTTTTATTTGCAGTGTTCCGGCCAACGAGGTGCTCGCGGTGGTGCCATGGCAGCGATGGTAGGCTGGTGTGACCGAGCAGACCGAGGCCTTGGCTTGGGGCCTTTTGCTGGAAAACGGCTGGCGAGCTCTACTTGTCACCGAATGCGTTGGCCAGAGACCGGCTGCTCCCTCCGTGTGAGAGACCCTGCGCAGGCGACGGACGAAGGACTGCCGATCGGATCTTTGATGAGAGAAACGTGATGACACTGCAGTTTCAAAAATATAGACAAGAGAATTTAGATAAGTTGTTGCGGTACCCTACTTTTTAAGTGGCTTTTGTATTTTAGATAATAGCTAAATCATGTAATTTGGAATATCTTTTTACATAAGCTCTTGGAGTTGCTCTTAGGTAGTCCTCGAGTCCATGGGGATGAGGAAGAAGAAGGTTCTGATGACATTGAGAGTGAGTTTGCTTCCAGTATAGCTGGAAGATCAAATATAGTGCATCCATACCGTGTCTCTGTGGCAGAAAGCTCCATCAACTCATGGGACATTGATAGTGTAAGTATCACGAACAGTGGAACAAGTGTCCATTTCTATGAAGAGGTAATGAACTTTGATATCCCAATCTATCTGCCACCCATTCTAGTAGTACTGGTGAAAAGGTCACATGTTTGCTTTTGCAGCATGTTGGAACTCCAACAAATCATCATGCTCTTGTTGTTCACCCTAACACTGGAGAAATTGTGCGATATAATCCCTGTAAGTTTCCCTTTCAAATAGTCTTACTTTACTTTTTCCTGTGCTACTGCATCGGTAGCTTACCATTTGGTTTTGCTGTTGTTTTAGTGCAAACGAGACCAATAAATCCTAATAGAGACCTAGCATTGTATGGCTATGGATCGGTTGCCTGGAAGAACAGAGTTGAGTGGAAAAGAAAACAACAGCATAAAATGCAAAAGGTCTCATCTGATGGTGAAGGATCTGATTTAAATGATTTTGACAGTGATCGCGATATTCCCAGGTGAGCGCATTATATTGTATCAGTAGTATCAGCAAATGCAAAAGAATACCTTGTGCAATTGATTGTGCAAAAAATGTTGTGCTAGTTTTCTCAAGAAATTATCTGCTTTGGACCTTGTAAGGACATAATTTGCCTACCTGAAGTAAGCATATTTGTATCTTGTCACTATTGGTAGTCATCGTGCTTTCACCTAGAGGAAATTTTAGAATTAAGCCATAAATCATTTTGGTGCCTTTTGCCAGACCTGGAATCAATAGAAATATTGGCTTTTGAAATGTTTTCTTCTATCCTGCATCTTTTGGTTTGTATAAAGCAAGTACTTGCTTTCTCACTGACAAGTGTCTAATACATTCTAGGTGTGCTGAAAGCAAGCAGCAACTATCAAGGAAGTTACCTATTCCATCTAGCAAAATAAACCCTTACAGGATTGTAATCAGTTTGCGGCTAGCCATTCTTGCCTTATTTTTCCACTATCGGATTCTGAATCCTGTACATGATGCTCACTGGTTGTGGTTGACTTCAGTTATTTGTGAAATTTGGTTCGCTTTTTCATGGATTTTGGACCAATTTCCCAAGTGGCACCCAATACAGAGAGAAACATACTTGGATCGATTATCATTAAGGTAAATTATCTACCTAAACTAAATATAGGCATAGAATCAGTTACATTTTTGTATAATTTGTGAAATTTTGCCCCCCTTAGGTACGAGAAGGAAGGAAAACCACCAGAACTGGCTCCAATCGATGTATTTGTCAGTACAGTTGATCCAATGAAGGAACATCCTTTAATTATTGCAAACACAGTTTTATCTATACTGGCTGTGGATTATCCTGTTGATAAAGTTTGCTGCTATGTGTCGGATGATGGTGCTGCAATGCTTACTTTTGAAGCACTTACAGAAACATGTCTATTTGCACAAAAATGGGTTCCCTTCTGTAAGAAGCACAAAATCGAGCCTCGGGCTCCTGAATGGTATTTTGCTAAGAAAATTGACTATCTAAGAGAAAAGGTTCACCCAGAGTTTGTTCGAGAACGACGTGCAATGAAGGTTAGTTCATATGACAGACTAGGGAAGTAAGACTATTTGGACTTCATTTAATAGGCTTTTTGTTTGTTCATGACTCACTAGACATTTGCTAAAATGAAACTGTACTTAACATCATGCATAGCATTCGTATGGCCTAGTAATGAGGCGGGGGGGGGGGGGGGGGGGGGGGGGGGGCGGGCGATGAGATTTGCAAGAGTAAGAACATTAAATGATGCACTTTTACTTTCACATTCTCTGTTCTGCTACTGACAATGATGCAATATCTGTAGAAGCATGCTTGCGTGCCTAAGTGCCTGCTTACAAGATTGTTTTTACATTCTGATCTCAGCTTGGTTTAATACACATTATACTTGTTCATGTGTGTTTGCAACTAATTAGACTATTTTTAACCTGCATTTTGGTTTTCATACAGAGAGAATATGAAGAATTTAAGGTTCGTATAAACGCAGTAGTTGCTAATTCACGCAAAGTTCCCGAGGGACGATGGTCCCTACCAGAAGGAGCTCCATGGCATGGAAATAATGTTCGAGACCATGCCGGGATGGTCCAGGTTGGGTGCTTTATTTGTCTCTAAAAGCCAGCTTTTTTTTTAATACTTCATTTACTTTTTTTTATTGCTTGATGCACTTTGTTATGCTTTTTCTTTGTCAAACTTTGTTGAGCCTTGAATTTCCATAGAAAAAGTAATATGCAAAATGTGATGCATGCTGTTTTGTTTTGTAATTTTGAATTGTTCTTCTTACATATCTTGTGATTTCACCAGGTCATCACTGGCCATGATTGTGTCCTGGATGATGCTGGAAATAAGCTGCCTTGGTTGGTCTATGTTTCACGAGAGAAAAGGCCTGGTTATGATCATCATAAAAAGGCTGGTGCCTTGAATGCATTGGTAATCTACAGTGTTCTATCCATGTCTTTTCTTTGAGCAAGAGCAATCATATGAAGCTGTTACATCAGTCACTTCCTCCAAGTAACAATCTCCCTTTTTTTATTTTAGCTGCGAACTTCAGCAATTCTGTCCAACGCACCTTTTGTCCTGAATGTGGATTGTGACCACTATATGAACAATAGCAAAGCACTACGGGAGGCAATGTGTTTTCTGATGGATCCAGTATTGGGAGAGAAGATTTGTTATGTTCAATTTCCTCAGAGATTTGATGGCATTGATCAACACGATAGATATTCAAACCACAATGTTGTGTTTTTTGATGTATGTGTGGCATGAATTGATTCTAACTTTATCCGAAAGACATAAAAGATAGTATTCTGAACAAGTTTCTGCATTATCTACTTTTCTGTACAGATTAACATGAAAGGTCTTGATGGGATCCAAGGACCAATATATGTTGGGACTGGTTGTGTTTTCAGAAGACATGCTTTGTATGGATATGATGCCCCAACTGCAACAAAACCTCCTAGCAAGACATGTAACTGCTGGCCGAAGTCATGCTGCTTGTGTTGTGGATCGAAAAGAAAATGTTCCAAAGCTAAGAAAAAGCAAGAACACCAGAAGAAAGTGAAATGCAGGGATGCGTTCAAGCAAGTGCATGCTCTCGAAGTGGCTGGTGAGTTTGGTTCCGTTCCGTTGCTCCTGTTCTTCATTTTATGTTCTCCAAAGTACTTATGGAGCCTGATCCGCATATCTCAAAATAAATAGGAAGAGAAACTGCACCCCCTGCGCCTCAAGAAAAGTTTGAGAAGAGATTTGGGCAGTCAGATGCATTTTTGGCTTCGACATTGCAAGATAATGGTGAAGGTTGTCGCTTTGACATGCTCAAAAGCCTTGATGATTGCATCCATGTGCTAAGTTGCGGGTACGAGAATAAGACACAATGGGGGAAAGAGGTAACTTTGCCCCATCCTGTCTTTGTTTTTCCTTTTTCAATGTAGTTCCAGATCAGACTCTTGAAATTGTGTTTGTGCCCTAGAAATAAAAGAAAATTTGCAACGTAGCATCCAAGAATGCTTTTAGCTAACTCGATGTAATTATCTAGGTTGGTTGGATTTATGGATCTGTCACTGAGGATATCCTCACGGGCTTCAAGATGCACTGCCATGGTTGGCAATCTGTTTACTGCATGCCCAAGAGACCAGCATTCAAGGGATCCGCTCCTATCAATCTCACTGATCGTCTCCATCAAGTTCTAAGATGGGCACTTGGCTCTGTGGAGATCTTTCTTAGCAAGCACTGCCCAATATGGTATGGGTATCGATGTGGTCTAAAACCATTGGAGAGATTGTCATATATCAACTCTGTCATCTATCCGTGGACATCAATTCCTCTGCTAATTTACTGTGCCCTGCCAGCATTTTGCCTGTTATCTGGGAAGTTTATGGTGCCTGAGGTACTGCACGAAACAATAATATCGCTTTATGCTACTCTGCTTATAGGGTTTCGTTTATAGATTATAGATGATGATATCTATTTCTTCTTTCCTTTTACAGATGAATATCTATTCAAGCATATTGTTCATAGCTCTATTTGTCTCCATAGCAGCTACCAGCATCCTTGAGATGCAGTGGGGAGGAGTCGGAATCAATGATTGGTGGAGAAATGAACAGTTTTGGGTTATTGGCGGTGTCTCCTCACACCTCTTTGCACTGTGCCAAGGGCTTCTTAAGGTTCTTGGTGGTGTGAATACTAAGTTCAGGGTGACTTTGAAGGGAGGCGACACGGATGAGTTCTCAGAGTTGTATGAGTTCAAGTGGACCTGGCTATTGGTCCCTCCGATGACATTGCTCTTGCTAAACGTTGTCGGAGTCTTGGCTGGTGTATCCAAGGCAATAACGGATGGATACGAAGCCTGGGGCCCACTGCTTGGCAAGCTGTTCTTCTCCTTCTGGGTTATCCTCCATCTCCACCCGTTCCTCAAGGGCGTGATTGGCAAGCAGAACAGGGTGCCGACCATTGTTGTTGTATTGTCTGTGCTACTAGCATCCATATTCTCTCTTTTGTGGGTCCGTGTAAGTCCGTTCGCCACCAAGTTTGATGGCCTAGTTCTAGAGGTTTGTGGTTTGGAATGTGAATGAGGTAGAAGATACAGTTTATATAGGAAATAGATTTATCATTTTTAGCGTAGAGTAGTGAGAGGGTTATATTCTTTCATTAGTTATTCAACTTGTTTTTATTCTTTGATGATTGCTGATTAGCATAGGTTTTAGTGAAGTAACGTTTTAGGAAAATATGTGTTTATGAACAGGAGGAAAATAGAAAAGGGAGAAGATAGTGCTACTGTTGTAGATATTGAGACAGGCACAATAGACTGACACTTGGTACATTTCCCCGTGTACATCGGTTGAGAACTGTGCATTTCGCTTGCACCGTTTCAAACTTTGAATGTGGCTGTGCTTCTTCAATCGAATTTTGGGGGTACTTGGTAGCAATCCCAGTACACAAGGTCAAGAGTTTCAGGTAAATGCCAAAAAAAAAGCTCCTCCCTTTGTAAGTATCAGCTTGGCCGTCTCCAGTTTCTTTATGTTGCTGTTATGGTCTTTTCTTGCTGGTTTGCAAGGACAACTGTTCCTGTTTTCTTATGTGTTCCGATTTTGTAAATTGTGTTAGTCGAACTATACTTGTCAGCTCACCTTGTGCATTGATGGAAAAAAGAAGCCAGACAGTGCTCGCTAATTTGAGCACCCAATGGAACTCAGGATTTGTGTTCCAGGAAGGACTGGTACTCAGAATTCCCATGGTAATTGCTATTGCTAAGGCCAGTTGTGCTCAATGGCGCGGCTCTCTATTACTGACGGACGCCATGCCAAGCAAGACCATGAACATCATAGGGCCACTATATCATTATCAAGATCCGTGTTGTTTCTGGAGGTGACTTGGAGGAGGTTTGTATGTACCCGGTCTCTGCATCCCCTGCTAGCTGGAAGCGTCAAGCGTCACCCATCGAGCCCATTCCTCCCTGCATCTTGTGATCTTGTCCGTGCGGCCATTGACACGAACTCATCACCTAACAGTTACCAACCCTTGCTGCATGTAGCCATGTACTAGACATACTAAGAGGTGAACGAACACTGTTTGTTTTTCCCGGGCCACTGGTCTGAGAATGGAGAGGAGTAGGCGTGTGCAGTATGCTGTGCAGTTAAAGTGAGCTGGTCCGAATTTAAGTGGCGCTCAAGCTTCTCCGTACTCTGCACAGTGATCAATAAGAGCTAATAAGGGCCTCTTTGATACCTCATACTAAATTTTAGTCACCCAAACTTTAGGCCTAGGTATCCAAACATGTAAGCTTAAAGTGAACTAAACTTTAGTTTTCACCTCAACT
This sequence comes from Miscanthus floridulus, assembly GCF_019320115.1. Taxonomy (NCBI): domain Eukaryota; kingdom Viridiplantae; phylum Streptophyta; class Magnoliopsida; order Poales; family Poaceae; genus Miscanthus; species Miscanthus floridulus. The sequence goes on from NW_027096200.1 coordinate 49,496, forward strand.
AGCCATTAGTCCATCAGTTGGCAAATGTGGACTAAAGTGAACTAAAAGATGCTCACGAGTCTATGCCTAAGCAATCTTTTCACTTTTAGTTCAGTCCATGTATCCAAACACACTTGACTAAAAATGCTCCATCTAAATTTTAGCTCAACTAAACATTAGTTCATCTAAACTTTAGCTGTAGGTCATCCAAACAGAGCAGCAGATCACACGGTTTGTTTGTACTAAAAGATAATGGAAGTACAGCTCGATCCGATCCCTCTCATAACTTGCCGTCGTTCTAGTAGGCTTGCTGAAGCAGATAGCAGTACAGCTACCATGTAACGTTCATTATTAGTGGCCGTTAATAAAATTATTATAGGAGAACATCTCAGTACTGCCACCGTCGTCTTTGATTAGGTCTTAGTAGGTGCTTGGAGTCCTGTCCTGGCCTCCAAGAAGGTCGTCTAACTAGCTTTTTGTAAAGGGGAGTTGCCGTTCAATCGTTCATAGATGTTGCTTTAGCTTTCCATGGCCGTCCTCCCTCCGCTCTGCAACTGCAAGCAGAGTGGTACTTTGCTCAACTCTCCCGTCTTGGTTTGTGATTTGCTCAAGTCCTGTTTGGATTAGAGCGGGTTCTTTGGATGGAGCTGTGGTGGTGACTGGTGATGGGCGATTAGGCAAGTTTTCGTTGGCGCCAAAGTGGAATGTGTACTGACCGGCAGACATCACGCCTAGCGCTGTATCCGGGAGCAGATGAGGCGTCTCATCACAAAGAGGCAGGACGCGCTGTGAGCGAATGTGTACTCGTACCACGGCCACGGGTGCACCATTACCTCCTTCTCAGCTTGTTGTAATGGGTACCACTAGAATTTGTTGCAGCTGTCCAAGCTAAGCTAGGACAGTTGTTGGCCAATCACAACCACCTCACCTTCATTAGTAGTAGTGTAGTATATATGTGCAATCCTTGGAAGACTAACGCGTCTCGATTGAGCTGGATCAAACTTTGCGAAAGTAGATCATGGTCATGGCGCCAAAGCACGGGGCATTGCTTGACTTGATCGAGCAGCAATTGTAGCGCTCAATTTCTTACAGGCCTCACATTAATGGACGGAGTCAACAGACGATTCTTACCGCTCAATTTCTTAGCATAGTTATCTAGTATCTCTACGGGCAGGGTTCACTGTTCTTGGGTTATATAAGCTCTAGGTCTACTATGATGTTAAATACATTAGCAAGAGTAGTGTTCAGTGTCCACCACCTTCGTGGTATATACTCACTGTATGGGGGTTAAGAGTACGTGGACAATGGAAGCCTCCACTGTCCACCGACTCGATCTTTAGCCCCAATATAGTGAGCTAAGCTTGAGGTGGAACGTTAATGCAAGAGGATGGGATGCTAAAGAGGGAACCAGTGTGTTAGTTAGAAAAAGTAATAATGGAGAGTTAAGCACACGTCCGTAGTACCACGGCGTCCTCAAAATCAAAGAGGACCGACCATGCACTCTCTTTCGCCGATAAATTAAAGGCACACTTTTATTTTAACTCGTGCCCCAAAACGACTACCAAAAGCGTAGCAAATCAACTAAGCAAGTGACCGTATATGCATGTGCCTTCTGGACCCGGACGGCAATCTTTGGGGTTTGGTCAATGCATGCCACTATGCCTGCCAGCCAGGGTGATGAGAGTTTTACACCAAAAGGGAGCTCTCCGACGTACTAGTTTGCCTGTTGCCGGTAAGGCGTCTACCCCCGGCAGCAACAGACGTGACGAGACGATCGGAGGTACGGCCGTACGGGGCGACGCACGCACACGATGGAGAAAGGATTGGTCGCTACGCCCCGTCGGCATCGCACCGCACGCACTCGTTCGGCGCCGTCACCGGCAGGGGTGGGGTGCTGGCTAGTTTCCACGTTTGGCCCGGCACCGGTTAGTCAGCACGCCACGCGTGGCCTGATTCGGGGATGCGGGGGCACCTTGCCTGTTTCTGTTGGTTGGCGTCTCCCTGCCCTCCTGATCAGTCCTCGACTCCATTCCATCTCCGCGCCCGTCGTCGACCCTGACCGACAGAGTGAAATTTTTGCATTTTGGTACCTTTTGAAAATATTTTTTATAAAAAGACCTATGCCAAAACGTTTGCTGAAAATAGACCATTTTTAGGCGTATTAGAACATAACGCCAAGGTATGAGGGTCGGCGTCGACTGACACGACGCCAAGGTCTTGCCACGTCACGGACGACCCCGGTCGACGGCGACACGGTGGCGCATGGGGTCCGACACGTCGGCGTTGTGTCAGCCAACGCCACAGGCCCAACTTCGGCGATGTGGGACTACACGCCGAGCTATTGGCACCATCCGGCGCGCGGCCCAGGCGGCCCAACAACGCTTCGTGGCCCAATAGCTCGGCGCGGGGTCACTTAACGCCGAGCCACCAGACTCGGCGCGGCCCGACTCAACGCCGAGGTCTGGACTCTTGAAGCCGCGCCGCAGCCCCCTTCTTCTTCCTCCCTCCATTCTGAAAGCGCCGGTAGGCTCCCTTCTTCTCCCCCCCCCCCCCCCCCCCCACGGCCCCCATGAAACCCTAGCCCCCAAATGCGACCCTAGGTGCCCGGATCTCGTCTCCCGAAGCTTCTTCGAGGTAATGGTCCCTCCCCTCCTCCAATCTATCCGCGTAGATGTGCTTGCATTGTCTCTAATCATGTGGAATCATGGGTGTATGGTGTTTTGGTATATGTGTATTTGCATTTGCAAAATGTATGGCTTAGGTTGATTGAGTGCATTGTTGTTTAACTGTTTTATGTGCTGGAGGTTAGTTTGGTTTCTAGTTATTTTGGTCATTAGGGTTCTTTGTTTATTGTAGGTGTCATTAGGGTTAGTTATTTGTTGGTCATTAGGGTTAGTATGTATTTTAGTTATTTGTTGGTCATTAGATTTCAATTTTTTATGACTTGAACGTTTTGCCAAGGTACTCCTCTTTCCCCTCTTTCATTTCATCCATTTAGATTCGGTTGTTTGTGTTTTTTTTGAACTTGGCATTATAGGTTTGGTTCATGTTCATGTCATTCGTGCAATGTATGGTGGTTCAAATGATTGAATGACCCAAATGTATGGTTGTTGTTGTTGTTGTATATGTTCTGGTTTATAATCATTGAGTTAAATTTTGTGTTTGTTGGGATTCAAATTTGCTTAGGGTTTGTAATGAAAAGCTTATTTGGGAGGTATGGTGATTTAGTGTTAGTAGCTTTACATTCGTTGCAAGGTACTTTGGATTGATTTTTTTTCTACGTAATGTTAGGATGCCAAGGCGTGGTAAAGCTCGTATTCCAAGGTAATCCCAATGTTTATTCATTATTTGTGCAACAAATAGAAAACCCTAGGTTTAGGTTTGGTTCACCGTTAATATGACTAAATTCTTTCAATTATAGCTATGGTCGCCAGAGGGCAAATCCCTACGACCTAAAGCCTCTCTCTGAAGGTGTTCCTCAACCCATGTGCTTTTGTGGTGATCCTTGCAAGGTAGACATCTCTGAAGATGAGGAAATATATAGACAGAGGTACTGAATGTGTCCCAATTATGCATGAGAACTTACAAAGCAACAGCGCCGTGCATCGATTGTGAGGAATTTTTATTATGTGTTAATTAATTTTCTTGTGATATTAAGTATTACTTATTTATTTGTTTTGTAACAATTTGTTTTTCTTGCAAACCGTTCCACCACTGTGTGACTTTGAGCAGTGGATTGATATTGAGATCAAGGAGTCGGACAAGCAGCATCTAGAAGGCTTGAAGGAGTGGGATGCGGAGGTTAAGGAGAGGTTTGAGCAGAGACGCAGATAGGAGGCTATAGAAAAGGAGCATAAGGAAGAGGAGAAAAGGAGGCGTGTTGCTGTGTACAGGGCGGAGAGGGAGAAGAAGCTTGAGCGTGTGCGCCGAGCGAAGGCAGCGATGGAGGAGAATCCCGATGCCCAGAGGAAGGGAAAGTGGCCTCGTTGCACTCAGTAGGTATTTGGTTTATTCATGAGCGATGTCGTGTAGCCCTGGACTTTTTTTACTATGTTGTAATGCACTCTGCTTTTATTTCAGATGAACTTATTCCCTGGACTTTTTTTATTATATTGTAATGCACTATGGTTTTATTTCAGATGGTCTTATACCTTGTACTTCGTTAACTATCCTAGGACTGTAGTGCTACTGTTTGTATCACTGAAAAGGCTACTTGTGCTGCTGTAGTCACTGAAAGGGCTACAAGTATTGTTGCAGTCAATGAAAAGTCTATTTGAAAACTCACTGAAAAGTCTAGATTCGTTTACTGTTGTATCCGTATACGCAATGAATTAATATTAGAGTGATATACTACATTTAGATGAAGTGACAAAACACAGGTGTAGCCTTTTCAGATGAAATGACCAGTCATGGTTGTAGGCTTTTCAGATAAAGCATCTAGCCTTTGCAGATTCAATAAATGAGTACGCACACAAGGTTTTTGTCAAGTAGCATTCATGGTGAACCTGTCTTCATCTCTATATATAGTGCTCCATGTCTTGCTCCACATCCACACGACTTGTTTTCTGGTTTAGTTTTAGCAAATGTCGAGCGGAAGTTCCTCTAGTGGAAAGGGTTTCGGCGGAGGGAGAGGAAAGGGGGTGAGGAAGGGGCCTCCGATTGTGTGGGAGGGTTCTCTGGGTCCTGATTCTTTTGAAGAACCAATAGAGGAATTTCCTTTGGAGAGCAAGAGTGACTTCACCCATGAGAGACCTCTTAGATCATACGACAAGCGCATTGAAGATTGGCCAAAATGCCGCCACGGTTTGGATTGCGTTGTGCAGATGTACAACGACTGTGACGGTGGAGGCCGTCGTTTCTTTAGATGCTCGTGAGGATTTGTATTTCCTTTGAACTCTCTCCTTTTTTAGATTTGCATTTGGTTTGTAGTAGTACTTATTGGTAGATGGGTTTTCAGGATTCAAGCTGTCCAGATAACTATGGCTTCACTAGATGGGTCGACCCTCCTCCTATCTATCCCATCAACAGTACATCACATATCTACAGGGACGCATCCTAAAGTATGGCCCTAGAAGTGGTAACAGGGACAAGTCGGATGACGACAACAGCAATGATGCAGAGGAGGCACTATGCAATAATCCGTACTGCCAGTGCCCGTACCATAAGAAGCACGGGCCTCCTTCTCCACCGCCACCACCACCGCCGCCGTCAACTGGAGGATACTATGGGGAAGGCGCAACTCAGTTCAATATGTGGGAGCATTATTAGGACCAACCTTTGTTAGTCAATCCGAATGTGGAATGCTTGTATGAGTTGTTCTTTTCAATCTCCTAAGGCATGCTAGGTTTAGTTTGTAACATGCCATTGTTAGTTTTCATGTGAGTGTGTAATCGTAGTACCTTTGCAACGTATGTATCACTAGTTTCTTTCAATCCCCTAAGGCATGCTAGGTTCAGTTTGCGAGATGCCATTGTTAGTTTTGATGTGAGTGTAATCGTTGTGCATTCACTATTTCATAAATTGCAGTTTACCTATCTCTAAGTTTCATGTACTATGGTTGATTCCCAAACTGAAAAAAAGATTTGACTCTCTCTAAAAATAGGGGATTGAAATCGAAGCAACCTTCGGTTTTTCCTGTAGGAACAAACATAAATATAGCATGTCTACTCTTATTAGTATAACTCGTGTTAGTAGAAGAGGAATCGATGAGAAAGATTTTTCATTTGAATCATGCAAATAGGATTTCAACCTATACCAAAGGTTTAGAAGACCTCTGTCTTTAATACTTTATTCTTTCTTTTTTATGATTTATAGGCTTGGCGTCAAGTCAGTCGACACCGAGGTAGATGACCATGGTGTTGATTCGTCCCACGCCAACCCTAGGGTTTGGCTCGGCCATTTACATAAAGTGTTGGGCTGAGGCTCGGCGTCGAGTTGGCCCACGCCAACCCTGGGGTTTGGATCACCACAGCCCATGCCAGGTTTGGGCCGAACCTCGGCGCTGAGTTGGCCCACGCCAAGAGCAGACAGCTAGGCGCTGAGTCGAGCCACGCTGATGTTTGGGCCACGGGCGTCGTCGGGTCAGCCCACACACCTACCTCGGCGTTTAATATTTTAACGCCTAGATTAACGGCTCGGCGTCAATTTACGGAACACCGAGCTTGGGCACCTCGTCGCTTCGAGGCAAAGGATTCCAGTATGCACCAGGGGTCGGCGTCAATTGACTAAACGCCGAGGTGACCACCCTCGGCGTGTGTTCAATTGACGCCGAGCTACTGGGTTCACCAAAAAACAATGAACTGAGCATACACATAACACATAATACACAGAATACATGACATAATACATGAGCATACAGAATTTCACATAACAAATGACCACACCGACATACACATTCATTCAACATCCATACATACATAAGGTCCAACACATTCAACATCCAACATAGTCCAACACATTCAACATCTATACATAGTCCATGCATATGCTTCATCAATCATCCAACATAGTCCAAACATAGTACAAGGTCCATACATAGTGCATTACATAAGGTCCAATGCATACATAGTTCATGCACAAAATATAGCATATGAAGTCTTTGGATCTTTTAGCTCGCTCCTTGTCTAATGCTCCATCATTTTCTCCTTGTCTCTCTTTTTTCCTACAGTAGTCCATTTTCACAACTTTTAGCGGATATTGAGCTAAGTTAGAAACCATTAATGAGACTACCTTCACATAGCTATTTGGTGTTTGCTAAAATCTGAGCCAAGTATCATGATTACCATATCAAAAGATGTACCTTAACGTGGACGGCGAGCGTAACGCTTTCCCCTCCCAAACGGATAGGTACCTGGAGTGTACTTGTCCACTGGTCTGAGCGTCCTATGTGAACGTCCAGAACCGGAGGGGCCTTGAGTTCCTTAGGGTGCATCTTCAAGCTAGGACATGCCAATCTCATCATACTCGTGCTCATAGTACTCTCCCTGTCCTTCATCATCTTCATCATCATAAGGACCATGTCCTTGACCACCCTCTGCACTAGTTGCTGCACCATGTGAAGAAGTCCCACCAACATGTGCACCATGTGAAGATGAAGTCCCTCCAACATGTGCAGTAGAAGGTCCAGCACCAAGCTATTGTGGGACTACCACATCCGGGGCACGTCTACATCCAAGGCGTGCAGCTACCTTTCGGAGGCGATGCATGGCACGCTGCATTTTGAAAGCACTATTAGTAAGTGGGGTTGGTCGCAAAACTATATAAAGATGTAACATCAACTGAATGACAGGAGACTACCTGAATGTGCTGTCGTAACATGGAGGCCTCATCAGTATCGCCCATAGGAATCATCAATGCCCTTCCTTGCTCAGCCACTGTCCTCATTATCTCCATGCTCTATGCAACAAAAACAAGAATTTAAGTCTCCATCACAGTAAAGACCTCAGAGATGGAAATAGTTGTATCACTTATAGCTCTAGCTAACGCAGGGGCGATCTCAACTTGCCTGCCTTCTCGAGTAGCTTGGTCATATGGGTTGTTGCCCTCATCCTCGCTCGCAATGTCAGCAATGTCTTGCTCCGTCCAAGCGGGCCTCAATTGAAGCCTTGTTCGTTGACCAAGCCAAACAAGGTAATCATCGAATGGCTTGTCACGATGGACGGCGTGGATGCCCATGTTGTTCTGCTCCATCAACATCCACTCATCAATGTAGCGCTGGTGCTCCAGCTGCTAGTTGGTGATCTTCTTCTTTTTTTGTCTGCTGAACCTGCAAATTTTACACCATAGCGGCAATATGAAGGCCTACTCAATGATTCATTCATGTGAAATGAACAAAATATTGCATGTTACGTACTTGTGGAGCTGCCAACCGGTGGAGAAATCCTAGGGTGGAGAAGGCTGCAGCCTACCAAACTGCCATGCTACACAGTGAGGGAGATGGTACTCCACTGCATAGAAATAAATAAGGGGGGTCCTCATCGTCCAGACATCCTCGTCTGCCATGCACAAGGAGCTCAAGTTGAGATCCGTGACTTGCCTCTGCCGATATGGGCGCCATTCAACCTGTACACAACGTCGTCGTCAACTAGTCGACGCTCAATTTGTGCACATATCCTCAATTAGGCCAAAAGGGTGGGAAACTTACATGCTATGGCAAAAGGGTGTCCAGCTCGTTGGTGAAGCTGATGTACGCGTGGCGTGACACGTGGTAAGTTCCGTGGGCTCGCTCATAGAGGTGTGCCATGATAAGGGCGACAATTGCGTCTCCTTGAGGAAACCAAGGTTGTGGGGGATCAAGCTGATGTGGTCTCCCAACTGGAAGCCTCTCCCACATCCAAATCTGCAAAAAAAGAGTGGAAACTTACATGTTAATCACTTTTGTTAAGAAAAAACATTGAATTGTAGTAGAAACTTGTACAACTTTGCTTTATTACCTACAACAGTGTGATGCGCCCTGACATTGTAGCGTGCGCGCCTCTAGAACGGCGGCAAGCCTCGCAAAGCTGACGGTACAGGAAGGCAAGTATAGCCGAGCCCCAACTCCTATTGCCAGCATCCTCCCAGTTCTAAAGGCACGGGATGTACATCCAGGACGCCGTGTCTCCAGTGCCATCAGGGAAGAGAACTGTACCAAACATGTGCAGGACATAGGCCCGATAGTAGTATGTTACGGTCTAGGCGTCTATGTTGGGTGGGCACTCCCGAAACTGCTGACGAAGCCACCTCAGGGACACCCCACTGCTGCGCCATTTCTTGCCAGCCTCAACTGCCGCTAGGGGACGTCCCAAGAAGTGCTCAACCCACTGCTGCCATCCTTCAGACTCCGTGTCTCCTGTCACTAGGAATCCTCAGATTTTGACTCCAAGGATCATGGCAACGTCCTCGAGAGTGACCGTCATCTCCCTACACGGTAGGTGAAAGCTATGTGTCTCCGGACGCCACCGATCTATCAATGCCGTCAGCGCCGCTAGGTTGAAAGGTGGCGTGCCTCGACGACAAACATGAGCAACGGTAGCAAGGTTCGCCAGCTTCAGGAGGGGCGTGTACCTCTCGTCGTAGACCATGGTCGTAGAGGCCTCATGTGTCATTGGCCTTAGCACATTCAAAACCTGCAAAAAAAAGACAAGCATGAAAAAGTATTAGTTCATGTCACTTTATAAAGAGCATGGACTATAGAGCAAAAGATGAACAATGCACTGTTTCATACGAATTATTGAATATACCTCTCCGTTCTCGATCCTCCGAGCCCGGTGGTGCTCATCGAACCTTGGATCAAGAAGGGGGAACCGATCCATCCTGCAACATAAGGAATGCCAAAGCATTAGTATAAGTTAAAGCATGTATATGTGGTACGAAGTAACATAACAATAAAAAATTCAAAAGTAAACCAATGCACTATTACACAAAGCAATTCAAGTAGCTAGTTTGGTGGATACCTGTTGTCTAAGTAGTTCAGGACATTTTCTCTTATTGTGGCCCGTCTTATGGCAACCAGAGCAATGGCTCTTTTGGGTGTCCTCTACAAAATGTGTCCCAACCTTACTCGTGGTTGATCTACCTTTCGTGGCTCGGTCCATGTCCATCCTGAACCACTTCTACCACCTAGGTCCTCTACTCTTCTAGAGTAAACCAAGATCAGCCACATACTTGGGGCCATCATAAGTAGGCCATTGACTCTCGTCAAGAAATGGCTCGAACTGAGGATTCCATGTGCTCATTAGGTTCCTCAAAGAGAACTCCGTGGCCATACGGGGAGGGACCTCAGCGTCAACACGTCTAAGGCGACAGGCTGTAATCATGTGGGAGCAAGGCCTATGGCATATGGTCGGTTTTCCACACGTATACTTGTTCTCATTGATCACTATTTTATGTTTTCGAGCACCCCGGTCTTCACCACCAATGTTAGTTCCACCACCCTCTAGAATCTCATATCCATGGTTGATCGGATCAAAACATGAACCCTTCTGTCGTTTAGACTTTTTCTTTGAGAAAGCTAGTTCCTGAGATGCTAAAAGTGGCCAAGCTTTGCCTGCTGTCCATAGAGACCTCGCATGCTTCTTCCTCAAAACGAACCAAGCATTCAACTTGTAGAAGGTGAATGAGGCAATAGCAGTCACAGGCAGACCACGACAACCTCTTAGGGTCGCATTTGGGGGTTGGGGTTTCATGGGGGCATGGGGGAGATGAAGAGAGAGCAGAGCGTCGGCTTTCAGAATGGAGGGAGGAAGAAGAAGGGGGCCGTGGCGCGGCTTCAAGAGTCCAGACCTCGGCGTTGAGTCGGGTCGCGCCGAGTCTGGTGGCTCAGCGTTAAGTGACCCCGCGCTGAGCTATTGGGCCACGAAGCGTTATTGGGCTGCTTGGGCCGCGCGCCGGATGGTGCCAATAGCTCGATGTGTAGTCCCACAGCGCCGAGGTTGGGCCTGTGGCGTTGGCTGACACAACGCCGACGTGTCAGACCCCATGCGCCACCGTGTCGCCGTCAACCGGGGTCGTCCGTGACGTAGCAAGACCTCGGCGTCGTGTCAGTC
>NW_027096201.1:0-60000 GCF_019320115.1 Miscanthus floridulus
ATAGTAGGATATATACTCTTGACTAGAAGAAAATGTGTTGACTTAGTTAGTCGATCTACAATAACCCATATTGAGTCAAATCCCTTTGATGTCTTGGGTAGACCAACAATAAAGTCCATACTTATGTCCTCCCACTTCCAAGTTGGAATAGGTAATGGCTGTAACTCTCCAGCAGATCTCAAATGTATAGCTTTCACCTTTTGACAAGTATCACACTTGGCTATATACCGGGCAATTTCTATCTTCATTTTGGTCCACCAAAACCTTTGTTTCAAGTCATGGTACATCTTGTTGCTTCCCGGATGAATAGATAACCTAGTAGCATGTGCCTCTTCAAGAATTGACTGTCGCAACTCAGGAACTTTTGGTACCACCAGGCGATCCTTGAACCATAGCACACCTTCATCATCTATGCTGAAGCATTCCGCTTTTCCATTCCTGACTCTTTCCTTGATATGGGCTATACCCTTGTTTTCTTTCTGAGCAGCAATAATCTGATCTCGAATAGTGGCTTCAACAGTTATATTGGCCAAACTACATTGTAGAATTACCACTATACTCAACTTTTCCATTTCTTGGCATAAAGTCAAACCCATTGTTCTTACTGTCAGACAATTGTAATGGCTCTTTCGACTGAGGGCATCTGCAACTACATTTGCTTTACCAGGATGGTAATGTACTTCCAAGTCATAATCCTTAATCAATTCTAACCATCTTCTCTGTCGCATGTTCAAATCCGATTGAGTAAAGATATACTTTAAACTCTTGTGATCTGTGTAAATATGGCACGTATTACCTAGCAGGTAATGCCGCCAAATCTTCAGAGCATGGACAGTTGCTGCTAACTCTAGATCATGAGTGGGATAGTGCTCTTCATGTTGCTTGAGTTGTCTGGAAGCATAGGCAATAACTCAGCCTTCTTGCATCAATACACATCCAATACCAATACCCGAAGCATCACAATAAATATCAAATGGCTTCTCGATATCAGGTTGGGCTAATACTGGTGTAGTGGTTAACAGTCTCTTCAAAGTCTGGAATGCTTCTTTATACTCAGATGACCAGACAAACTTGGCTTGGTTCTTCAACAACCCAGTGATGGACTTGGATACTCTAGAGAAATCTGGAATAAAACAACGGTAATACCCCGCCAATCCCAGAAAACTCCGAACTTGATGAACAGTAGTTGGTGGTTTCCAATCAAGCACATCCTTAACTTTACTCGAATCAACAGCAACTCCTTCAGCTGATAAGACATGTCCAAGAAACTGTACTTCCTTAAGCCAGAAGTCACACTTACTGAACTTGGCATATAGTTGATGTTCTCTTAAGCGGATCAGGACAATTCTAAGATGTTCTGCGTGTTCCCTCTTGTTCTTGGAATAAACTAGGATGTCGTCAATAAACACCACCACAAACTTGTCTAGCTCAGGCATGAACAATGAATTCATCAGATACATGAAATGAGCTGGGGCATTTGTCAAACCAAAAGACATTACCAAGTATTCATATAATCCATATCTTGTGGTAAATGCCATTTTTGGAATATCTTCAGGCTTAATCTTGATTTGGTGATAGCCTGACCTTAAATCAATCTTGAAGAAAACTTTAGCTCTAACCAGTTGATCAAAAAGCAAGTCTATCTGAGGTAAGGGATACTTATTCTTGATGGTTACTTCATTCAACAGACGATAGTCAACACATAACCTCAGGGTCTCATCTTTCTTCTTCACGAAAATTGCAGGGCATCCCCAAGGTGATGAACTAGGTTGAATAAATCCTTTCTCAATCAACCCTTGCAACTGAGTCTTCAACTCGGCTAATTCCTTGGGAGGCATCCTATAAGCTCTCCGAGAGATCGGAGCTATTCCAGGTTTTAACTCTATGTTAAACTGAACATCCCTATCTGGTGGTAGACCAGGTAAATCCTCAGGAAAAACATCAGGGAATTCACAAATTACCAGGATATCCCTAATCTCCTTGACAAAAGTTGCACAAACTCTTCTCACTGATCTCCTTAAGGTAGGAAGTTGGATAAGAAGCTGAGAACTACTATCAGGCAAACTCACCCTTAAAGTCCTATGCAAAGCATCTATAACAGCCTTATGCTGATACATCCAATTCATTCCCAAGATCACATCTATATCTTGATCCTTGAGAATAATCATGGTAGTGGGAAAAATATGCCCACCCAGGTTTATGGGTACCCGGTATACCATTTCTTTAGTACATAGACGTCCCCCGGGCAACTGTATAAAGAAACTTTCCTTTGTTTCCCCAATTGGAATTGCATGCTTTACAACAAAGGTTCTATTGATGAATGAATGAGATGCACCAGAATCAAAAAGCATAACAGCAGGGTGATCGGTGACAGGAAACATACCCATCATCACTGGCTCCCCTTCCGGAATTTCTCCAGCTTGAATATAAAACACCCGTCCTGTCTTCCGCTCATCTTTGCCCTTCTGAGCATTTTGATTGTGGTTCTTGTTCTGTGCTTGACCCTGTTGTTGATTAGCAGGGGCCTACTGATAATTTTGATTAGCCTGCCTGGGATATGGACATTCCCTGGAGAAATGATCGGTCCTTCCACAATTGTAACACAGATAATTGTGACCCTGGGATGTTGGAGCATTGCCACCAGGAGCATTGGTCTGTTGTGCACTCGGGTAAGTGATAGCAGGACGGACATTTGATTGTTGCCCAGGTTGAAACTACGGCGGGCGATAAGGAGGACGATAATGGTTGACTGGATGATATATTATCTTTTGCCTCTTTTGATTTCCACCAAAAGATCCGGATGGCACATTCTTCTTTTTCTTGATCTCCTTATGTTGCCGATACTTTTCCTCAGAAGCAATTGCAATATTCACCGCCTCATGATAAGTAACATTGGCACATGTAGTCATCATTGTCTGTAATTTGGTATTCAGTCCTCTCATGAACCATTTCTTTTTCTTGACATCTGTGTTGACATGTTCAGATGCATACTGCGACAGATGATTGAATCTTCCCACATATTGCATAACTGTTTGATCCCCTTGCCTCAACGCAAGGAACTCATTCAACTTCATGGCCATCACCCCTTCTAGAATATAATGAGCTCGGAAGGCAGTACGAAACTCAGCCCAAGTTATTGGAATGCCAGCTGGTTGCATAGCCACTAGATTTGCCCACTAGGCACCTACTGTACCTCTAAGTTGCTGGGCAGCAAACACAGGTTTCTGCATCTCCATGCATGGAATAAGATCAAATTTCTACTCCATGGTCCTAAGCCAATCATCAGCCTCCAATGGTTCATCGGCCTTAGTGAACACTGGGGGTCTTGTATCGGTAAAATCAACATACGTAGCCTCCTGCCTGTTATGATTGCGGCCACGATTTCCTTGCACCATATTCTGATTTTGCACCATATTCTGATTACTCTGAGCTATCTCTCGAAGCAATCGAGCATTTTCAACAGTCACATGGACCAGGGCTGCTATAGCATCAGCTAAAGTCGGTGGAACTGGTGGCGGCTCAGGAACACCACCCTCTTCATGCGAAGAACCCGGAATATCCAAAGCACGAGTACGCGGCATCTGTTCATAACAAACCAAACTTTACTCACAAGCTTTTATTAAAAGATAAACAAGCGTACTACAACACATTACACTAGTTTACTTATTTAAGTACAAGTCCACACCTACACAAGGCTACTAAACTTAACCAGATCTCACTATTTACAATTTTACTCTTCTCCTCGACCACATCAACCTTCGTGATCGGTATCCATGTTGAAAACATTCCCGCCTTCATCATCACTTTCATCCACCATCACTAATTCTTCTGGATCTTCTTCTTCTTCCTCCTCTTCAAGTTCATCATCATCAGCAATGACGACACCAGGGTCCATTACATCAGCTTGAGGTTCATGATTTGGATCCAAGAGGTTGCTCAGCCTATGGACTTCTTCATGTAAAGTAGTATTATGTTCTTCTAAATCTTCTACATAAAATTCTAGCTCATGCGCTCTAGCTCTAGCTACATCTTCCCTATGCCAAGCCTCATTTCTCCCTTCCACCATATAAACTAACATTCACTCGCAGTTCTTATGAGCGGTGGTGCTACACTTCAATTGCTCCTTTAACTTGCCCAACCGGATGGCATCCAAGGCTCTATCCCTAGTAGCCTGTGCTAACTCTGTTGAAAGCCTCTGTATTTCCGCCTGGGGATCAGACCTAAAGCTGCTACTGCTAGCACCGTCATTTCTAGGGGCAACTTGGTGACGAGGAACTCCTTTAGGTCCAACGGACTTATGGGGCGTTACCTTGGTGCGAGCCATACTGTAGGAAGCAAGATTAATCCAATTAAGACCATCAGATCAAAATCTAAAGAGCAGCCAGGATGGATTACATTACTCAACCCAGACTCACTACCCAACCCAGACTCAGGGTGAAGGAAGTAATAAGTGAATTAATCATGATGCATGAATCGTTCTTATGAACAAAACATCAAAACTTATAAGGTACATAACCACAGTTATTTTTATATAGGGCATAATAAGATTACTACTCCACCACACAAACCCTTTTTAATCAATTAAGGAATGGTGAGAATGAAATAAGATAAGCTAGAAGCAATTTGGACCAAATTAACAAGTTATATCTATTTGTCCCAAATCATTTTGAAGTTTTTGTAAAACAATACAACAAAGACTTTGTAACGATTGCTCTGATACCATTCTGTGGCAGAACCTCCTAAATTATAGGACCCACATGCACTTGTCACTATCCAACGACCTGTGATGACTATGCATATGTTCCTGGTAACTTAAGAAGTCTATCGGGTGTCCTCGGGGAACCCCGAATCATCCACGATTTCCGAGCAGGATCACATTACAGAGTCATTGCAGTATTACAACATTTATTCAAATATGTACATCAGAGTAAAGTAGCGGAAGTCTTACGATAACATAGTTTATAAACCAGTTGTTTCAAACCTTACAAACTAAGTTCGATAATTATTACAAACCATAGTAGTAGTGGAGTGGCATAATTAACATAGACATAACACACAAAATAAACATCCTGCCCAAGGATCACACATTCACTTATCATCATCGACCTGAACAACAGTCATGCAGCAAGGTCCACAACAGACCTGCTCATGAGGCTCACCTGCAACAAGGGTCAACGAACCCTAAGTACAAAAGTACTCAACAAGACTTAACCAAAATAAAACTGAGAAAACTCAGGAATGCAGGCTCAGGGATTCAAGATATGGCTTTAGCAATAATCAAAGTTCTTTTGCATAAAGCACTTTAACAAAATTCTTTATATCAACATTTTAAAACTTCATAAGATCATATACAAAGCTGACATGATCCGTAATGAGATCATGAAACTTCATATCCCAAACTTTCTCAAACCTTACTCAAGTTCCAGTTATTAAAATACGATGATGAACAGTGAGTTCAGTCTCCAAAACCGAGGAGCAACGATGATTCGAACCGATTAAAAACCCAGCTGGGGATTCCAGACCACACGACATATGTAGGTCCCCAACCTACATATATCAACCTACCCTTGGATCCTCTAAAACAAGAATGGGTCCACGCCACCCGAGAATACAGTACTCCACCAATCCAGCCCAATGCCACGTGGGTACATGCTATTCCCGTCATCTCTCCACTCCTAGTGTGCGAGTAGCCATTCTCGTAAAAGAATAGCCAAGTTAAGGCTTACCGGAGTATGCGGTTAGTACTACAAAGTCTCACCTCATGCAATTCAACAACGGTACAGACCTTAAAAGACACAGGCGGAAAGAAGCCGCTCACAAGACCTCCATGTCTTGTGGCTCTCACACACCGAGTTCGCCCGGTCTAAGTTTATTACTTCACATGCTCATATTTCATGATAACATCAGTAACCAAAGATCCATTTAAAACTCGCAGGCGACAGGTAATCACCTGACTAAGCATAACTAGTCATTTACGAATAAAATAGGTAATCAAGGTAGATATGAAAAAACAAGGTTGGTAATGCACCAATTAGGTTTCCACTTGACTCCTAATCACTTAATGCAGTATATAAAAGCAAAAGTGATAAAATTTATAAAACACAAGGTAGGGTTAAATGCATCCGGGGCTTGCCTTCGTTGACGGAAAGGTTAGGTTCTTGTGATGTTCCACAAGTATCAGATCCGACCTCAATAGGTGGATTAACCTCCTCCGCAACTTGATTAACTACCATGTGTTCACCTTCGTTCACTACATGTAGTAACAATGCTATGTTTAACATGATGCGGGATACGAAACATGATGCTCGATGATGGATGCAAAATTAACAATTCGGATACAACTTTCCTTCGTGGTACAGTTGCAAGTCAACTTAACTAAATCTTTTTCATAACACATACATCACTTGCCAAGGATCATTATCAACTAATGACCCAAGGTCATCACTCAATCCAAAATTTCAAACAAAACCTAAATTATTAAAGGTTACTATTTGCTTTTATGAATTAATTATTTAATTCAAAATTATGGAATAAATCAACTTATTCTAATTAATCTCAAAATTTTAGTAAAGATTCATCACATGATAAGTAAGTGGCAAAACAAATTTCATAATTTTTGGATAATTAATTGAGCCTAGAAAAATCATGGAAATCCATTTATTAATTAATTGAGCAATTTTCATCACATTCAAAAAGTACTGTAATTAAATGTTTCATATTTTTCCTAAATAATATTCATCACAGAGAGGCCACACAAAACTTTTCATAATTTTCGGAGTTCTAAATAAATCTACACAAATATAACAAAAATAGACACTATTCATTCAATTCTGAAAAACAGAAAATTTATTTTGAACTACACAGTCGCTGACATACGGGACCCACTTGTCATCTTCAACCTCCAGCTTTGACCCCGACGGCGATGGCGCTGACCGATGGAAACTCGCCGACGGTGAGTCCAACAGCGACGGCAAAGGTACCGAAACAATCACCATGACTAGGCGCATCGATTGACGTCCCTACTTGCACCAATTACGGCCCTATACTAGCTCACCGCCAGCCATGGCGGACGTGGCGGCTTGGCGACACGACGCCAGTGACAGGAGACTGGTAGCAATCAAATTAATAGCTCAGGAAGCATCAGTAGCATACCCCGAACTTGTTGAAGCAAAGAACGAGACCGGAGAAGCAACGGTGACACGGGTCGACGTTCACGGTGATCACAGCGGAGCAAAGCTCATCGGTGACGGTGTTCCGGCGGCTGCAGTGGGTAAAACAACCAAGAAACAATGGATTAAGCACCATGGCATCGAGATGGAGCCGTAGGTACACTGATCAAGGGCAACGGCTCACCGGAGGACGCTGGCCACGGAGAGGCGCCTACGACGGAGAGGTTACCGATCGCGAGGAAGAAGAGTTCGCACCGCTGGTTCCCAGTGAAATCAGACGACCCAAGCTGGCTAGATGGATGCGCAAGGAGTAGGCGAAACTACTGGGCGCTTTGCTGCGACGGTGGAGCACTACAACGACGGTGGGAGCTCATCAGAGATGAGCAAGGCGACGAGAAAAACAGAGCAACGAAATGAAGGTTGACGACGGCGTCTGATCTTTATAGCGCGGCCAGGAGAGCGAGGAGACGACACGCAGTGACCTTCACCACGCCAGCGCAAAGCCAAGGGCGGCCACAGGCGCCTCTGGAAGACCGAAGAAGGACGCCGGCGGTGGGGTGGTGGTCATGGTACTGTTCACAAGAATTACAAAATTGCCACCCGGTTTAAAATTCAAATTACTCCCAAATTTGTATAACAACTCAAAAATCTCCAAAAATAAAAGTTGCTCAAAATCCAAAGTTCTACAACTTTGCTTTTATAACCATCCCCTCATTCGGTCTACATTTTGAAATGAACTTTTGAATTCAAATAGGGGACATTTAGGGAATTACGCCTTTTCAAATTACTTCAATTTTTTCATAACAACTTTGAAAACTCCAAAAACAAACTTTGTATAACTTGACAAGCTCTACACTTTTACTTTTAGGCTCAACCCCAAAATGAGCTTAGATTTTGAAATGAGTTTTCAGGGTAGGATTTAAATACTGAAAATCAGGGTTTTTCATAAAAATTCAAAATCCAAAAAAACTTTGAACTTGAGTCAAACAATACAATTCAACACATACCACACAAATGTAAACTTGTTTTAGTGTATGCATATCAACATTTTCACTAAATGCCAAATGCTTTGTAATGCATATGATGACATGGTAGGTTTTAGTTTTTAAACACCTGAGGTGTTACAATAGAGCCCGGACGTGATAAGCGCCCAATTAAGTGCCGTGCGCATTTGTTTAGAGGCACTTCGACGTATTTGCTATGATGTGCCTGATTTCTCGCACTTCAAGGAACTTGCTTTGAATGCTGGTGATATCCCTGTCCCGCAAGCAAGCGAATGGTTTGCGAGCTACAACCATGCGGATGTGGTAAAATGGTCACTTATACCTGAGTCATGGTTATTTGTTGTTTATTATTGTAATAACATTCTCTAATTTTTTTCTTTTTCTCCATATGCAGATTGTGCTACAGGACCTTACCTATGCTGCATGTGGCTTGTGGGCCGTTCTAGACCAAGCTACGGAGCAACTCGGGTACGATTGGTACTTCTGCAATGGAAACCTCGACCAGCTCACTATAGAAGGACGCCAGTACTACATAAGGATTACTAACAGGGGCAATGGTCATTTAGTAGGTTACATCTATGGTCGACCATTCTTTCGGTATTATGAGACACGAGAGAGTGCACTCATTAGGGCATTGGACTTCATCGATATAAGCGGATACATAATCCGTGACATCAATTCCCATATATGGCTACAGAGGCATGTTAGTGTGCGTGGCCCGATCGATCCCGGCAGTGATTCCGATAGTAATTAATGTTTATTTAGCTAGGTTTTTAAGGTCGTAGTTTAATTGGGTTCTAATTTTAATATGTACGGCTTTGTGTGTTTAATTATTGTCATGCATGTAATTCGTGTAACATTCTGGTGTCGTATTTGACTCAAAATTATTCTCAAGCTTGCACGTGTCATGTGTGAAGGAAACACCAAGTTTGGGATTTTCTGCAGATGATTTGCTACTTTCTGAGGTTTAATTGAATTTCCGTGCGACGACACCGTTTAATTATAGGTTGAACTGAGTCTACCCACGAAAAGATCCGGAATGGTGCCAAACTTTTGCACAGGCTCTAATGTGCCCTAGGGATAAGAATTTTGTGGAGGTGGATGAAAAAATCTATTGGGTCCAAGATAAAATTCACCCTCTTTTGTCTTATTTGGTACAGAGAAAAATATAATAAATAAAAAAATGAACAGAAAAACCTAAGATCTTGTGTGGGGTCTTAATTTGGGTGTACATGCTTGCCAAAAATACAAGCTACCCTGCAATCAGTAAGATACCTCCAAGGACTAAAGCGCCACTACAACAAAAATGCATAGTCTCGATCATTACAAGTCGGAGACCTAGTACTAAGAAGAATACAAAAAACCGACGGATGCCACAAACTACTCAGTCCATGGGAAGGTCCTTTTATCATCACAAAAGTCATCGGACCAGGCACATACAAGCTCATAACTGAAGACGGAAAAGAAGTCAACAATACATGGCACATCAGTTAGCTATGAAGATTCTACGCATGAAAACAACTCAAGTGAAAATATGTATACAAGACGCAAGAGATCAACGTTCATGATCAACAAGGATAGCGTTCACCAAAGACATATGTATCATTGTGACACATCAGTATTCATGATCAATAAAGATGATTCTCTTTTGACAAACATATGTCTCATCATGGCTTTCTCCGAGTTGTTTCTTAAATGCAAAATGGTTGAAAAAACGCCTGAGCATCCCGGCTGAGAGCAAAATAGCTGAAAAGACGCTTGAGCCCGCCGATGAGGGTAGCTAATAAGCTAACACCCGAAATAAAATGCAAAATGGCTGAAAAGACGCCTGAGCATCCCGCCCGAGAGCAAAATAGCTGAAAAGACGCTTGAGCCCGCCGATGAGAGTAGCTAATAAGCTAACACCCGAAATAAAATGCAAAATGGCTGAAAAGAGGCCTGAGCATCCCGCCCGAGAGCAAAATAGCTGAAAAGACGCTTGAGCCCGCCGATGAGGGTAGCTAATAAGCTAACACCCAAAATAAAATGCAAAATGGCTGAAAAGACGCCTGAGCATCCCAGCCGAGAGCAAAATAGCTGAAAAGACGCTTGAGCCCGCCAATGAGGGTAGCTAATAAGCTAACACCCAAAATAAAATGCAAAATGGCTGAAAAGATGCCTGAGCATCCCGGCCAAGAGCAAAATAGCTGAAAAGACGCTTGAGCCCGCTGATGAGGGTAGCTAACAAGCTAAAACCCGAAATAAAAAACAAAATGGCTGAGAAGACGCCTGAGTATCCCGGCCAAGAGCAAAATAGCTGAAAAGATGCTTGAGCCCGCCGATGAGGGTAGATAACAAGCTAACACCCGAAAAAAAGCAAAACAACTAAAACTAAGCCTGAGCATAGACCAGAGCAATTTCAAGACAAGACCCTCCAGCTACTTGTTCCAAATAGCAAGAGGCTCAGGGGCTACAATGGAGATACCCAAGAACACAAAGATCTACATATAACGAGTTGTTTACATGGCACAAAAGAAGGCCAGACAAGCACTTGACAGATCAAGAAAGGTTGTCAACACAAAGATCTATATATATAACGAGTTGTTTACATGGGACAGAAAAGTACTCGACAAATTAGACAAGCACTCGACAGATCAAGAAAAGTTGTCAACACAATATATAACGAGTTGTTTACACGGTACTCGACAAATCAAGAAAGTTTGTCAAGATAGCGCGCAGAGTTGTGTACAAGGCAAAGACGAAAGCAAGACAAAGTACTCGGCAAGTCAAGTGACTCTGGCCAATTGGACAAATCATCCAAGGAATAAACAAGGCATCCGGGCAGAGAAGACCCTCAACAAAAATCTTCATTCAAAAGAAGCATAATGTCATATTACAAGGCACGGGCCTAAAGGTCAAATACATCAAGCTTCATCATCAGGAGAAGAGAGAATAATGTTGAGATTATCTACTATTTTGCTAGCTAAGTCTTCAACCTCAGGCTCCATCCTCTCAATGGCATCAATGTACTCTTGACTATTAGCTTCTTCTGCTATCTAAAACAAAGGAGCCGCTAGAGAAAGAACCCGGACCTGGGCTAGAACATTCTTGGTACACAGTTGAGCGCACCTCTTCACAAACTCTTGGAAATGAGTCAGAATTCGAGGAATCAACTGAGCCCAAGATTGCCCGTCATCTGCTGGAGTTCGAAGAACGTCGGCTACTGAACGAAAGGATTTCCACAAAGCCTTCCAGTTTTCAGTAGCCGTCGAAAACTTGCCAGACAAGTCTTCAATAGTTTTTTGGGCCTGCATAAGATCTCTATCAGCTCCACACCTAATCAACTTAGCAAGCGCGAGTTCCTCTTCAGCGTGAGTAATTACCTCCTTGGCCTTGTTATGACTTGTACGAACAAGAGTCTTCATTTCTTCAACGCCCTCCGAGAGCTTCTGCTTTTCAACCCAAAGAGCTGGACAAAACAGCAGACAACAAGTCAGCAGAAAGGAGAGTTTGAATACAGAAAGAAACAAAAAGAACCCTCAATATCGTTGCACTCCTTCTTCACGGCCTCCAAGTTCTTCATGGCCTCCGAGTTCTTTCGAGCCTCCTGAAGAGCGGCATCCCTCTGCTTCTCGATCTCAACAGCCGGGCATGAAGAGATTTTTCTTCATCCTGATGCATTTGACGCTTAGCCTCCATCTCGGCTCAGAGGAGGTCAAGATCAGCTTTCAGGGCGCTCACTTCTGAAGACAACTTTTTCTCGTTTTCAGACGAGAAAAAGAAGCCGGTATGATCATAAGAGAAGGACTGAGCAAAAAGATACAAAGAGAAACAAAGAATGAGGACCAAAGAAAAGCGAACATCCAAAGAAGGAATGGTGAAAAAACTTACCTATAGCTTTTCTCCAAAAGAAGTCGCAAGGGACGACAAGCTTCTCCAAGCAGCAGTTAACTCCGATAGCCGATGTGTAGCATCAAACGGCTGCACCACATCATCGGCAAAAGGCGGACCACCGGAGGTAAGAGAAGGAGAAGGAGAAGCCGACCAAGGCAAAGAAGGAATGACTAGAGCAACTCTCGGGAAGAAGAGGCCAATCCTTCAGAAGGACCCACCGCAATGGCCACGGTCACGTCCGGGGCAACCAAGTCGGCAACAGCATCACCACTAGAAAGACTTGTCGCCCCCGCAACCACTTCACTAGCGGTGTACTACGAGTCCTGAGGATCAGTACTCGATGGCACAACGGAGGGCTGAGAAGAAGACGACGGAGGGACAGGAGATGACGAAGGCCTGAAAGTTAATAAAAGAACTCGCCGATGAGAATAAGAGAAAAGGAGAACAGAAGCAAAAAGGTGAAGCCAGAACCCACTCACCCAGCCACCTTTTTCTTCACAAAACAGAAAGAGGACCTTGCAGGAGGGACCACGGCGGCAAAGACGTCCCCACCACTTGGTGGTAGGGGTGGTATAGCCGATACCGTAGCCCTAGAAGAAGCTGGGACTGGAGCCTCGAAAGAACTCGGCACCGGAGCTGTAGAAGAACTTAGTACCAAAGCTACCAAAGAACTCAACACCGGAGCTTCAGAAGAAGTCAGCGCAGGAGCCTTAGAAGAACCCATACCCGACGTCCGGTTACTACAAAAAGATCAAGACCAAAAGTCAAAACAAAGAGGAGAAATTCAATGGCAGGGGAATATGAAAACAACTCACCATCGCATGATAAGGGGTACTTCATCATCCTCTTCCCCCTCGGTCTCAACCAAGGTCACCAGGGCACCCGCTAAAAAAGGACAAAAGTACTCGGTTCAAGATAAAAACAAGAAAACAAAGGGACAGAGAGTATTAAATATGCTCACCTAAGAGCATGCTAGCTACAACTAGGGTACCTAGACGAGTACTTGGCTTGCGAGACTTCTTGGGAGCAGGCAGACTAGATGAAGACCCATCCATTCGCCCCCTCTTCGAAAGACTACAAGGACCTCGAGGGACTAGACGAGGAACATATTCTTCATATACATCAACAAATCCGGAAGAAACCCTAGGAAACACCGTGGAGATTGGGAACTTACTAGTTGC
Source organism: Miscanthus floridulus (assembly GCF_019320115.1). NCBI lineage: Eukaryota > Viridiplantae > Streptophyta > Magnoliopsida > Poales > Poaceae > Miscanthus > Miscanthus floridulus. The sequence continues at coordinate 13,228 of NW_027096201.1, forward strand.
AGAAGCCCCAGCAAGTTTCTCCCCAGTGTTTGCCATGGCAGGAAGAACATCAAGAGGGATCGGGTCAACAAAGTTGCGCCCAAATTCCTACGAAAAAGAATGAAACAACAAAACAAGGAAAAGTTAAGCAAAAAATGGATATAGTAGAAATATAGGAAGTACCTGAACAAAGAGAAAATGACTTACAGCTGGAGGCGGGTTGTTGGTAGAGAACTCGGAGACGGTAAGCGGGACAATGCTTGCTCCTTTCAGCATCTTCTGGAGACGCTCGAGTACCTCTTCATCGGTCAACTCAAGGGCTGGGACCATGCGTGAAGGATCCTCGGCCCTAGAGTACTCAAAGCCAAGGTGCTCTCGCTCCTTCAAAGGCTAAACTCAGCGACGAAGGAAGCTCGAGACTATGCCAAAACCGGTCAAGCCCTGCTGTTTCAACATACTAATCCTATCAAGGAATGGTTGGATTGCCTGAACCTCAGCAGATGTCACAGGGTTCTTATCCCATCGGTCATTGACTAAGGGACCAGATCCAGAGTGGACAACAAGAGAAGGGATTAGATTGGCGGCATAAAACCAGTCGGCACGCCAATCTCTTACAGAATCAACCAGGTCATAATCAAAGAACTTGCTCTTAAGACCCTGGCAAAATTGAATCCCACAACCACCAAGAACACTGGTTTCTTCACGGTGGGGTTGGGGTTTCAGGTGAAAGAAGTAATGAAACAGAGAAAGAGAAGGGGGGATTCCAAGGAAAGCTTCACAAAGATGAACAAAGACAGAAAGGTGAAGGAATGCATTAGGAGCAAGATGATTTAGGCAAATCCCAAAATAGTTGAGAAATTGATGAAGAAAGGCAGAGGCAGGAAGACAAAGTCCAGCACGAATGAAAGAGACGAAAAGAACGATCTCACCAGGACCTAGAGCAGGGACCCGATGCTCGCTTGGAACTCTCCATTCAGCAAAGGCCTTGCTCTGGATCAAGCCGTCGCTGACAAGCTCGCAAAGCTGCTCTTCGGTTGTTGTTGGAGCCGGCCAAGACTTTTGGGCGGCCCTCATGGCTACAAACTCCTGATTCTCAATCACGGAGAGTGATGACTCCTCGTCCACGAAGGAAGACTGAGACTTGCTTGAGGTTTTCTTCTTACCCATGTACTAACGGAGGCAAGAAAGCAACTAGGGGAAGAGAAAGCTTAGACGGCGGCGCTAAGACAGTGGTGGCAATGGCAATGGCAGATGACTGAGAGCTAGGGTTTGATGGCAAGAGAAGGACAGTAAAGAAAAAGAAGATGAAGGGTCTTTAAATAGATTTTTACAGCGATAAAAACGGCCCACCCGGCCTGTTAAAGCACCATGTGAAAACGCAACGGTCCATTTACCGACACAGCTAAAATGACGGAGAGCACAAATCAACACAACGGTACAATTCAACGAGCAGATTTCAGACTTATCCATCCAGCACTACTGCGGAGTTATCAGATAACTGCAAAAACAACCCGTCAACCAAGAAGAAAAGAAGGGCAACTTCACAAGGAACATAAGAACTTGGTTCTTACGGAAAGAACTCGAGAATCTCATGAACAACTGGAACTACAGCAGAAAAATAAATGACAGCTCAGAAGACAAGATTCTTTCCATTACAAGCGACTTCAAAAATAGAAGATTACAAATCTTACAAGACCCAACATACTCGGGACCACAAAAAGCAAAGCAGCAAACAAGAACACAGACACAGCTAGGCTCTAGAACGACTACGTGTCCCAAATTGCTACTCGGAAGGACAAACCGCCATCGGCTACACTGTTTTCTTCAAAGGACGGACGCAGTGCATCCAAGGCGGAAATCAGCAGCACGGCAGGACAACATGGAGCAGAGAAGGCAGGTAGGCATCTGTCTACCCAAGACCGATGTGATGCTGGATATGGTGTTGATCTGCACCGAACAGTCTCAAGACAGGCGACGAGGATCAACCCAGAACTACCAGATGAAGGAACGAAGTCCACATCACAAGACTTCCTCCAACTACCGCCACGTACATCCTGGTATAATGCTGCTACGGGATTAGCCTACCTCTAATCCCTATCACAAGACTTCCTCCAGCTACGACAAGACATACAAGAACTATAAAATATGCCCGGGGGCTGCTCTACTTCACAAACTACCATATTCATGACTACAAAGACTTCAGAACAAGCAACAAAATGCTCAATGAATCAAAACAACACTCCAGGAGGGTATTTATAGACTGAAGGAGCGGTGCACATGGACCAGGAGCACCAACAAAATGAACCTAACAAAGGACATAGTGAAAAGACATAACTCAATAATGGAGGACTCAGAAGTGAAGGAACAGTACTCGAAAACGAGCATATTCGGAAGAATATACCAACACTGTGTAGCTCGTGAACAAACAGCATTTATACTCAACAACCACCATGCAACTACACCTGATAAACAGCAGACTACCGGAGAACATGCCAATACCCTGCTTTCGAGTTCTTTCAAAACAAAAGAACCCGGATATATGCTCGGGGGCTGCAATAGGAGAGGTTTTCAGTTCTTTTGAACAACATAAGATTCAGGACCCTTCGACTTTTTGTTCCAAATAGCAAGAGGCTCGGGGGCTACACTCAGTGAGTGCACTTTTTCTTCGAAAAAGTGCACATCACTCAGATGACTTCTTCAGAACAGGAATTTTCAAACAACATAAAGATTCAGGAGCCTCCAACTTTTTGTTCCAAATAGCAAGAGGCTCGGGGGCTACACTCAGTGAGTGCACTTTTTTTCAGAAAAAGCGCACGTCACAGAAAATACTTCTTCAAGGCAGACCTCTTCAAAACCTTAAGACAAAAAGAACCTGGAACGAGCCATTTCCGAGTTCTTTTTGACCTTCAACGAAGAAACAGAGCAGTTTCAAGACAAGATCCTCCAGCTCCTTGTTCCAAATAGCAAAAGGCTCGGGGGCTACATCCAAATGGGGGTACTTTTTTCAAAAAGGTACACACCACGCGAAGTTCTCACGAAGCGCTACACGATTTCGCTCAAGAAAGCACTCGGACGACGCTTGTTCCTGCTCGACGAGACTTGAAAGAACAAGACGAGGCTTCCAAAACTCAACCATGAAGTGCTCGGGGGCTTGTCGGTGCGGGACCCACGGGATACCCCGCAAGGAAGGGAGAAGAACTAGCCTAACTAGGATTCTTCCCCTCTAATCTTAGTAGTAGTATTATCCTGTAATCCTACTAGGAACTCTCATTGTAAACCGACTAGGACTCTGGCCTCCTGACTATATAAAGGAGGGCAGGGCTCCTTGAGTCGGGAGTTCGACAGAACATAACACACAACACTTTACAATCAATCCAACGCAAAGGCTAAAGCTGACTAGACGTAGGGCTATTACTCGATCAACGATCGAGGGTCCGAAACAGGATAAATCGACTGTCTCTTGCGTTAACCATCGAGTTCTGCATACGCTGAAACCCGAACATACTGCCCCCACTGGTAGAGAACCGAGCTTTACTCCCGGTGGGGAACCCCCTCTAGTCCGGTTCCCCACCCGGGAGCAAGCATCCGGGACTAAAGGGGGGGTCCTTTAGTCCCGGGTCAGGAACCGGGACTAAAGGAGGACCTTTAGTCCCGGTGGGTAACACCAACCGGGACTAAAGGTGCCTCCTGACATGCCACGATGGCCGGCACCTTTAGTCCCGGTTGGTAATACGAACCGGGACTAAAGGTTTTTTTCTTTTTTCTTTTCTTTTCATTTTTTTGTTTTCTTTTCAAAATAGGTTTTCGAAGTCGTATTGTACGCTGCTAATTATACATTTATACGCGCATATAGTATGTTTCGGTTCAAGCACAATGAACGTATTAAATCACACAATTCAAGCATAGAAATATATATATATATATATATATATATATATATATATATATATATATATATATATATATATATATATATGCATGCATCATATATATATTTACATGCATGCATGCATATGTGTATTTTACATTATATTATTTCATGTGCATATATTACAAAAGATTGCATTATAGTTGTTGTGACATAACAAGTTTCCTCTCATCCTCTAGCTTGGCTTCAATGGCAGTGTTGGGTCGAAGTAGAACTCGCCCTTGGAATCGATGACCTGCTCATTAAAAAATCCGGCTATAGACTCTTGAATTGCTTTGATTTGGTCTTGCCGTATGACCTTTTCCTCCAACCATCGAGTCTACAGGTTTGAATTAAAGGAAAATAAATTAATATATGTACATATATATATATAAAGACATAGTAACACAATCAATAATAATAATTAAATGAATATATAGTGTATTTTTAACGTACTTTGAGTCTCTCTGTAGGAGTTCTTTGGGAGAGCACCTTGATAAACTTGCAAACATAGTAACCACAGTAGTTGTTCCCCTGTTCCTGCCTCAGACACCACTTTACGAGAAAAAGATTTGTCATCCAATCTGGTGATCTGGTGAAAGCTATATGTTTAATTAATAAAGATGATGCGATTCAGGGGACTTACTTTCAAAGGGATTACATTCAGTGGCGCTTTGCATTTTTCCATGTGTTGCTTCTCAATAAAGGTTTTCCAAACACTGCCCAATAAAAAATTTGACACGTCATCAGATATAGTTAATCATCATGTTTGTGTGTATATATAGTTGCTACATATCCCAAAATTACCTCTGGATAATATCTATCATATCTTGGTAGTCTTGTTGTGGTTTTCTCATCGAGTCATAGATTATCAAGTGACTTTTCACCAGATCGATGTCCATCAATATCCAGTGATTGCTGCATGTGTTTATAGGATATAACGCATAACACTCATTAATTAACTAGAATCAACATATGAGCCATTAAGGCTATGATTGACATGATTAACACTCACTTGAAGTTATAGGGAAAGAGTATATCCTTCTTGTGGCGTTGGTTCACTAAGAAGTTCATGAGGTTACTCTCTGACTCAGACTTCCAATTAGTCTTTGGAGTAATTGGGTCTTTGAATACTATATGGGGATCAACAAAACCAATTTCATTGCAGCCTTCCTTTCTGAGCTCTGTCATTGTAAATCTGCATATATATAGTACTTGTTAGGATAATTTATATGCATATACACACATATGATGAGTTTAATAATAGATCGAAAGAATTATTACTTACAGGCAATAGCAGCTAATGATAACTTTGTCCAGAGAGGTCAGGTGGCATAGTTGATGAAATTCTGCAAAGTCAACATACATAACATCATCGCCACGGAATCAATGTTCGTCTCTAATTCTGACACCAACGCAGAAGTCTCCACTGGTAGATGCCTGCATGTACCACTTGTTTAGCAGGTACATTTGCGTCCCCAGATCAGATAAGGCTTGAGGGTTGTATAGACTCTGGCCTAGTACAAATTTTTTCTTCCAAATATCAACCTCCGCCGCACTCTCAATGTTTCCATCACCAAACATCTGGTAAAGGTCGAGACTAGTCTCATCAAGAAATTCACCAAGGTGATCCAAATCGACATCCGGAGGTATGTTTGCCTGATGCATTAATCCTAAATTCGAACCATATTCATTACCAACAACTAGCGGGGGGATTGATTGGTGCGCTTGTTGTCCGAGTTGGGCAACTCCTTTCCCTGCTCGCTTCTTTTTCTGTGCCGCCTCAATTGACTTGGTGAGAGTGCGGTCATAGTCCAATAACGTTGATTTGGACGGCTTACGAGATTCCCGCTGTTGTTGCTGGTAAGAAGTCACCTTTTTTCTTAGAATATCTGGAGCTACGAATAAGTATGGTTTCTTTGGGTTTCTCCTTGCTTCTTGATTCATTTTAAGTTTGTCATAGAATCTAGACATGTCTTTTTTATATGCATCAGTTCCTTCTTCCTTCTCTTCAGATATTATTTTGGGAATAGCCCTTGGTTTCACGGTGGCTTTCTTTGCAGGCGGGGACTGGTTCTTCATTTGAGGGGCTGGCCTCTTGCTAGGCTTCTTGGTAGGCGGGGGCGGGGGAGGCGTTGGAGACCTCCTTGGAGGTGTTGGCAGCGGCGTTGGAGACCTCCTTGGAGGTGGCGGCTACGGCGTTGGAGACCTCCTTGGAGATGGTGTGGATGCAGCCTCGTCTTCCAACACAATGTCATCGTATAGAGCACTATGATGATCTGGCGATTGAACAATTGGATTTAGGTTGGGGGAGGATCTGCTACAAAAAAAGGAATGACATATTATTATGAGCAGATTGTTAATTATTTAAGCCAATACAAATTAATGATGTAGTGTTTTCATCCGCACGTACCTATGGTGAGGTAGTTCAGGAGGAGGTGGAGCCGACATCTTTGGAATGATGATGTAGCGCTTGCGCCATAGAATGAATGTCTTCTCCGCTTCTCCTAGAGTCTTCTCGCCATCACCTCCAGGAATGTCAAGAGGCAAATCACTAAAACCTTTTTCAGCTTTATCTACCGAGATGGTAGCATATCCTTCTTGGATTATATTCCCATGAATCCTTGGTGTCTTGGTTCGGTCGATAGGATTAACAAGACCGATAGCCACCTTGATTGTGGAATTCTCCTTCGGAATGTGTAGCTCACACGTTGTACAAGGTTCAGTGACGTCATCCACAGGGAAGCGCAGTCCTGTGTCCCCTTGATTTGGTATCTCCGTGGAAGCGCAGCTGCTTTTCAACTGAACAGATTGGCTAATGTTGATTCCTGGCTCTGATGCCTGCTTGCTTGCACTCACTGCTATTTGCACTTGCCTTCTGATTTCCTCCTGCATTCTCGCTTCAAGGTTTTTTCCCGCTCCTGTGCTTCACGCACCGCTTCCTCCAACCTCTGGAGCCGCTGTGCCTCTTCTTCCTTCTTTCTCTGGCGACTTCTGTAGGAAGGTCTGTCCTGAGGGAATCCATGCTCCCACGAGACACTTCCTTTGCCTCTAGTTCGGCCACCATGTTCAATAGTCCTGATGGCGTATGTCAGCTCATCCTTCTCTCTGTTGGGCCTGGACGCACCACTAGCAGTAGCTCTCTGAGCATAAAACAATCTTTCTGCTGCTTCTTGTAGTCTTGCGCCATAAACGCACTTCCCTGTCTCCTGGTCTAGTGTTCCCCCATGATCGAAAAACCAATTCTTTGCACATTCTCCCCACTCGAGTGATTCTGGTCTGATACCCTTGGCAAGAAGGTCTGCTTCCATTTTGTTCCACTTCTTAATGGTAGTCGGGTAGCCACCTGATCCCAAGGTATGGTGGTATGTCTTCTGTTGGGCATTACGTTGGTTCTTTATCACTCGACTCACACCCTCTTCCGAAGTCTTGTACTGTACAAACTCATCCCAATAGGGCCTCTGCTTTGAGATCGGGCCTGGGACAGTAAAATCTGGTGCTATGTTCTTCTTGACATACGTCGTGTATAGGTGTTTCTTCCCAAGTCTGAAACTGGGTGGCCATCTTCTTCATTGCCCAATCCCTAACTCGCTCCTTCAATTCATCACCATCTATTATATCATCATAACCATCTGTTTGGAGCGTGAAATGTACCAAGACATCATTCCAAATTAACGCCTTGTCACGATCGGAGACAAAACTGATATGAGGAGCATTGGTCTTCTTCTTCCATTCACGGGTACTAATCGGGAGCCGGTCCCGTACAAGGTAACCACAGTGGTGCACAAATTTCATTTTATTCGGCCCCCCCGGTTCTCCTGTATCCACATTGAACTCCGAGATGATGAAGCGACCCTCCAATGGCTTTTTGGGACCTCGAACATTTTTACTCTTCGTTGTAGTTGTTGATGTCGATCCAGAGGGCTACAAAACATAAACATTATTTTTAATGTCATGAGCACACATAAGACATATGATAATATATATAGCTAATAATAAAAAATATATACTTGGCCAATATGTTGTTGCTCATTTTGTTCAAGAGCTAAGTACTGACTCCCGTCATCTGCATCCTCTTGCACGTTATTTTTAGCACCATCATCGCCGGCAACTTGAGTGCCAGTGTTGATCAAATTCATCATCAACTCCTCCTCATCCATATTTCTCGGGTCAGCCATCTAGCTTCAAAAAACAAAACCAATATATAGTACGTCAAATCTTTGCTTATTACATGCGTAAAATCTACAAACAATATGCATTATTAAATCTTGCCCCTCGGTCACGGACGCAATTCGCCACACTAGGACGAACTACGTCGGTACTAGGGCGAATTAGGGCACGAGAAAGGGCGGTGTGACAAGAGTGGCGGTGCTCCACTCTGCCGTATATATGTCTATACACATGGGTGAACGAGGGCGGCGGTGCTCCGCCGTATACATAGAAACGCATGGACGAAATGCATATGAATACAAATGACGTATATATACGTGTCGGCGCGGTGGCCGGTGTGCTGACGACGATGACGTGAGGCGGGCCGGCGTGCTGACGACGACGACGACGTGAGGCGAGCCGGGGCGGTGTCGGTGCGTGATGTTGTGATCCTATGTACCATGTGAACCATGTAGTCATTCATCATATGAGAAAATTCTATGTTAATAATGTAAGTATAAGTCATTATGAAATGTAAGTATATGTGTCTTATTGCTCATATAACCATTACTATTTCCGAAATGATAAGAATTTATTTTCTTCTTCTACAGGCGATCTCTGATGCTAGATATAAAGTTTGAAGATAGTCTTCCTAGAAAAAAATATGTAATGCTCATATTACTTTAGCAACATTAATATATTATATCTGTATATTCAAAGTTCACAAATGAAGAAACATTGAAGTTTTCCTTCATTTGTCTGTAGCCATGCATGCAAGTCCAACCAAAACTGCTAACATCATCACATGTGATATTTTTGATAAACTAAAAAACGCTTAGTTTACAAACTGGGTATCAAAATTGAGTTCCTATTTGACCATTATATATCCTACAACAAATCCTTCAAAAAAAAGACCCTACATGAATATATTTGGATAAAATTTCGTTAACAAACATTGATCTATGAAGATAGAAAAAATTCTTCTATTGAAACTGCATCTTGGAATAATGGCATATCATATAGTGATGAATATATGGCGGTTGATGGGCTGGATCATTTTCAGCTTTAGTGACAACGACAATGGTTGCCATCCTGAGGAGTTTGTAACGAAAGTTCATTAGCGGATGGTTCGTAGCGTTGTTTCCAAATAATATATAGCGTGTTTATTATACAAGCCATGGATTTACATCGATCTAATTAATTTCTAAAGTAATTTCATTGGTGGTCCTTAATTATACTTGTCATGAGTTCAGGTCCCAGTGATCTTAAAATGTATTTTTGTACCATAAAATGCAGTTTTTGACACTCTAATTAAACTTGCTAATTTATCCATATAATATCCAAATATTCAAAACTTGCCTTAAGATATGTTTTTATTTAAAATCATTTAGAGTTCCAAATATTCATTTTTAGTTCCTAGATTTTGTGATTCAAAATTTGGAATTTTCAATCGACCTCGAGCGTTGACATGGCTTACACCAAAGTTGTAGTTTTCGACGTGATCTATAACTCGGCAGTGGAGGGCTCGGACGAATGTACAAAGAGATCGACGAATATATCACCTCGATCAAGCTCGGCAGTGTGGAGAGCCTCAGGCGCGGTGGGGCAACGTGTGGTGGAGGGCCTCGGGCGCGGAGGAGGGCGCGGTGGAGGGCCACGGGCGCGCGTGGAGGAGGGGCACGGGCGCGCGCGGTGGAGGCCGCACGAGGAAGAAGACGGCGGCGCCGGTGTCACGGAAGGCGAATGGACGCGGCGCGAGGAAGAAGAGGGCGGCGGTGTTCGACGAGGAAGAAGACGAGCGGATCGATCTGCGCCAGGCGCTGGAGGTTATATATCAGAGAGAATTACTCCCGGTGCCAGCCACCAACCGGGAGTAAAAACCCTTTACTCCCGGTGCGTATTACCAACCGGGAGTAAAGGGTTTTTTTTGGCAGGCCACGAAACTGCAGCCCACCTTTACTCCCGGGTGGGCTTCCCACCCGGGAGTAAAGGTGGCCTGCAGTTTTCGTTTCCCGCCTGTTTTAAGCAATAGTCTTGTTAAATACAATAGAAATGCAATAGTTTTTGTTAAATACATAGTAAATTAAATAAAAGGCATAAAATTATTTTGTTAAAAATATGAATTTTCTTTTTGTTTATTGCACATAGGAAAAATCGATAACCTAACTTTTTTTATTTTTTGTTAGAATTATAAAACATAATGTAACTAATATTTATTATTTCGTTAATGCAAAAATGTAGTGTTTAATTAAAATTATTAAAACTATTGGTTTTGGACAGGAAATTTAGTTTTCACATCATTTGAACGTTAATATTTTAATTTTTCATCACTCAGTATCCTAATTTACCTTTTTGAGAGAGAAATCCCACCAAATCAAACATTGATTTAATTTGAAATATGACATAATAAACATCTGAATTCACAATTATTACATAATATCTCAAACACACACTATATTAAATCACTATATCATCAAGTGGGCACAGCAGTGAACTTCTTCTTTACGTATGTCCCTTGGTTATGATCGCTTCGTAACCATGGAGTGTCCTCATCATTTACCAAGATGCTAGGGTCTTTGTTCACTTTGAAGGGCGGAATTCGGTCATCCTTTTCATATTCTTCTGACATGTCCGACTTGTCCTCAATTCCCACGATGACTCTTTTCCCTGAAAGAACTATGTGGCGCTTTGGCTCTTTGGTTGAGTCATTATCGTTTTTCCCTCTTTTTGGTTTGGTAGACATATCATTGACATAGAACACCTGATTCACATCCTTGGCAAGGACGAATGGTTCGTCTTTGTACCCAATATTACTAAGGTCTACTGTTGTCATTCCATACTCGTTGTCTACTGTTACCCCGCCTCCGGTCACCTTGACCCATTGGCACTTGAACAATGGGATCTTCAAAGTAGGTGCATATTCTAGTTCCCATATTTCATCTATGCGTCCATAATATGTCTGCTTATTCCCATTCGGGTCTGTGGCATCTATGCGGACACCACTGTTTTGGTTGGTACTCCTTTTATCTTGGGCTACTGTGTAGAATATGTTCCCATTTATCTCGTACCCTTTGTATGTGACGATATGCCATGATGGTTGCATAGCCAATAAATACAGTTGCTCATGGATGCTCTCATCACCTTGACATTTTTTTCGCAACCAACCGCCGAAAGTTTCCATGTGCTTATGCGTAATCCAAGCTTCAGTCTTCCCTGGAAACTCGGATCGTAAGAGATCCTTGTGTGTCTCAATATACGGATCTACCAAAGAGGAGTTCTGTAGAACTGTGTAGTGCGCTTTATTGAAATAATCATCATCCGTACCAATATATGTTTTCCTCCCTAGTGTCCCCTTTCCGCTTAGTCTCCCCTCATGTCTCGATTCAGGAACACCAATCGAGTCAAGGTCGGGAATAAAGTCAACACAGAACTCAATGACCTCTTCTGTTCCATAGCCCTTGGCGATGCTTCCTTCTGGGCGAGCACGGTTGTGAACATATTTCTTTCAGGACTCCCATGAATCTCTCTAAGGGGAACATGTTGTGTAGGAGCACAGGACCGAGAGTGAAAATCTCCTTGACTAGGTGAACTAGGAGGTGTGTCATAATATCAAAGAAGGAAGGAGGGAACACTAACTCAAAGCTGACGAGACATTGAACCACATCATTCTGTAGTTTAGCTAGATCAGTTGGATCAATTGCCTTCTGAGAAATTGCATTGAGGAATGCACATAGCTTCACGGTGGCTAGACGTACATTTGGAGGTAGAATTCCTCTTAATGCAACTGGAAGTAATTGCGTCATGAGAACGTGACAGTCATGGGACTTTAAGTTACAGAATTTCTTCTCTGGCACATTTATAATACCCTTTATATTCGAGGAGAATCCAGATGGTACCTTGATGTTGTTTAAGCATTCAAACATGATTTCCTTCTCCTCTTTGCTTAGAGTGTAGCTAGCAGGACGTAAGTAATGGCGTCCATCATCTGTCTTCTCTGGATGCAGGTTGTCTCTTTCTCTCAAACAACGCAGGTCCTGTCGTGCTTCAAATGTGTCCTTAGGCTTTCCATACACACCCATAAAGCCTAGCAGGTTCACACAAAGATTCTTCGTCAGGTGCATCACGTCGATCGAGCTACGGACCTCCAGGACTTGCCAATAGGGTAGGTCCCAAAATATGGACTTTTTCTTCCACATGGGTGCGTGACCGTTAGCGTCTTTCGGAATAGGTTGGCTTCCATGTCCTTTTCCAAAGACGACTTTCACATCATTGACCATATCGAGTACATCCTCACCGGTTTGGTTGCGAGGCTTGGTCAGGTGGTCTGCCTTCCCTTTAAAATGCTTGCCTTTCTTTCTTACGGGGTGATTTGCAGGAAGAAATCGACGATGGCCAAGGTACACGACCTTTCGACATTTTTTCAAGAATACACCTCTAATATCACCGAAGCAGTGTGTGCATGCATTATATCCCTTGTTTGACTGTCCTGAAAGATTACTTAGAGCAGGCCAATCATTGATTGTTACGAACAACAATGCTCGCAGATCAAAGTGTTCCTGTTTGTACTCATCCCACACACGTACACCTTCTTTATTCCACAAAATGAGAAGTTCATCAATAAGTGGTCTCAGGTACACATCGATGTCATTGCCAGGTTGCTTCGGGCCTTGGATGAGCACAGGCATCATAATGAACTTCCGCTTCATGCATAACCAAGGAGGAATGTTGTAGATACTTAGAGTAACAGGCCAAGTGCTATGACTACTGTTCTGCTCTCCAAAAGGATTGATACCATCTGTACTTAAAGCAAACCTTAAGTTTCTTGCTGTCATTTGCAAACTCCGGGAATTCTCTAGTCGATTGCTCTCCACTGGGACCCATCAGCAGGGTGTCTCAACATATTGTCTACCTTACGGTCTTCTTTGTGCCATCGTAACAATTTTGCATGTTCTTTGTTTCTGAACAGACGTTTCAAGCGTGGTATTATAGGAGCATACCACATAACCTTGGCAGGGATTTTCTTACGTGGACGTTCGCCCTCAACATCACCAGGGTCATCTCGCCTGATCTTATACCGCGACGCATGGCATACCGGGCATGCATCCAATTTCTCGTACTCTTTGCCACGGTATAGGATGCAGTCATTAGGACATGCATGTATCTTCTCTATTTCTAGCCCCATAGGACAGACAACTTGTTTTGCTTCGTAGGTAGTGGCGGGCAATTCATTGTACTTCGGAAGCATCTTCTTTTGGATTTTTAGTAACTCTCCAAATCCCTTGTCAGATACACCATTCTTTGCCTTCCATTGCAGCAATTCTAGTGTGGTTCCCAACTTTTTCTGCCCTGCATCACAAGTTGGGTACAACAATTTCTTGTGATCTTCTAGCATCCGCTCGAACTTGATCTTCTCCTTTTCACTTTCACATTCTCTTTGTGCATCACGAATGACCTGACAAAGATCATCAGCCGGCTCATCTTCTGCGACTACCTCTTCTTCAGCTTCTCCCATTGCAGTATCATTGAAGCACGCACCATCAGGAATAATATCATTGTCGTCCCATTGTTCTTCTTCATCTTCTTCCATTACAACACCGGTTTCTCCGTGCTTTGTCCAACAAATATAGTTTGGCATGAAACCCGACTTGAACAAGTGTGAATGAAGAGTCCTTGAGCAAGGATATTCCACCGTATTCTTACATATGGCACATGGGCAGCACATGAAACCGTCGCGTTTGTTTGTCCTCGGCCGCACGTAATAAAGAATGCACGCCGTCAATGAACTCTTGTGAGCGGCGATCAGCATTATACATCCAATGACGGCTCATCTGCATTACATGACATAAATATCATATTAAAACCTAGATCATAATTAATTATTTATACAACATGCGTGCCACCACAAAAGATACAAATTTATGAAAGCATCGCTACAATGTAGACAATCCCAACTACCACTAAAAGAACTAAAGCTAAAATACATTTCAGGAGCACAAGGATTTCGCGACCAATCTCAACTAAAACAGACAGATCCCCCGATTGTGCAACATCTTTGGGCTTCTTCGACTGGATCACTGCCTCATTAGCCGCCGTATCTGCCTGTTGTGCAAGATATTTTTGCACGAGTTCAACATACTCTTCCTCCCAGTAGAAGCCTGAACATCGTCCACTGCCATCCCACTGAAATTAAAACAAAAAACTAGAACTTTAATCACAACCATCATGAAAATAGGTATAAACTAACCATAATCATTAAATACGATAAAATAACTCACATTGCGATCCGGACACTTGTAGAAGATACGATCCTTGTTGGGACCCTCCTTCTTCACTTCGGTACTCCATCACAATCTTCGTCTTATCACGACACTTGCCGCATGGAATGAGAGGAAGGCCCAGCCTAAGTCGCTTTGAAACCCATGAGAGGCCGAGGACCCGGAAGCAGTTGCCATCTACTCTCTATACTCATTTTTTAATACACTATAAATTTCTTCCTTTTATAAACAAATAAAATTAACAAACTATAAAATTATCTAGATCTCTAAACAATGATATTTTTAATGGTCATTGTGTTCTCGTCTTTTACTGCGGCAGGTAAGTAATTCATATGATATTTCCGCAAATTAACAGAAGAATGGGAATGTACACACATAACAGACTACTACGTTTAGGTACGGTGATTGACAGACTACTGCGACGATATCGGGACATGTGAATAAATAACCATCCGTACTAGTTGACCTTGCTTACGTGATCAGCTCGGCGAGCATGTCTCCACCGGACGGCACCGTACTTGGTCAAGGAAGAGCTCCGATTCTACGAGGAAGGGAACACGGTCTTCCACGACCGTTGTCGCTCTCCCTCGTAGAATCAAAGCTCCTCCTTGACGTCCGTTACCGCTCGGCAGAGAACATCCTCGCCGACCTGAACACGGTCCGCAAGTTCAACTAGTAAGGATTTGCTATAATTTTCTAACTATTTTCTAACTTTATATTTATATATACTACGTTTAGGTACGGTGATTGACAGACTACTGCGACGATATCGGGACATGTGAATAAATAACCATCCGTACTAGTTGACCTTGCTTACGTGATCAGCTCGGCGAGCATTTCTCCACCGGACGGCACCGTACTTGGTCAAGGAAGAGCTCCGATTCTACGAGGAAGGGAACACGGTCTTCCACGACCGTTGTCGCTCTCCCTCGTAGAATCAAAGCTCCTCCTTGACGTCCGTTACCGCTCGGCAGAGAACATCCTCGCCGACCTGAACACGGTCCGCAAGTTCAACTAGTAAGGATTTGCTATAATTTTCTAACTATTTTCTAACTTTATATTTATATATACTTTAACCTTCTTTCATGTAAATATGCAAGCTTGAAGTGATTTTGAGCTCAAATTGCTTACAAATGAAAAAAAACCACAATAAAGAACCATAAATATATATAGTGAACAAAATGGCATAAGAAAATGGTAAAAAATGAGAGTATGAGATTGGTAACCTTTACAACTGAAGAATCGACGGAGGAATCGAAGAAATCGATGGAGGAATCGAAGAATGGATGGAGGAACAATGGAGGGAGGGAGGAAGCAAGAAGCACTACTGCAGTGAGCTTCAAAATGTGCTGAGCTCGGGCTCGGGGAGGAAGGAGGAGACGGCCGATTTATAAAGGGAGAACATTTAGTCCCGGTTGATGGATCCAACCGGGACTAAAGGTAACTTTCCAACCCCGGGCGCAGCCACGGCCCGGGAGTAGACCTTTACTCCCGGTTGGAGCCACCAACCGGGAGTAAAAGTATACCTTTAGTCCCGGTTGGTGGCTCCAACCGGGACTAAAGGTCCCTGCCACCTCTGTCTGGCGCAGTAGCCGTTGGGCAGGGACCTTTAGTCCCGGTTGGAGCCACCAACCGGGACTAAAGGTATTTCTAGTCCCGGGGGCAAAAAATTCCGGGACTAGAGCCCATTTTGGCTGAGGATCAAAGGTCTGTTCTCTACTAGTGAATTGAGTAGGAAAGCATGCTCCAGAAATTTCTCATATATTTCTCTGTGATGTGATTTTTCATGTGAGTATCCTTTTAGCGTAATTAACTTTTTTTAATGATGCAGCTTACTAAAATTCTTGGCATCAACTAATATATAATTTTAAATTTTAAATGTTCTTTCAGGTACATTAGAAGGAATCGGTTAGATGGTGGGTTTCCCCTCTTTGAATCAGACTCTCTGAAATGGCCTGGATTTGTGGAGTTTGACGATGTGAATGGAAAAGTACTCACATATTCAGCGCAAGATGGGTCATACTTTTATCTGCAGTATATATATATGGGGCTTAAGCGTCTCTACTCCTGTTTTGAAGCCAAATAATGATTTTGCTATTGTTTTTTTTAACTTTGTGATTTTACCCCTGCTTTTTCAAAACGAAAGAAGACTTTACCCCGGGTCTGTTAAGTCCCTCTAATGGGCTTAACTTTTGGATAAAAGGACAACTTTGCCCATGCATTTTTACCCCTATTTTTTATGATATTTGTGTTTTTACCCTTATTTTAGATCATCAAGTTGACATTTTGTATACAGATTTTTTAGAAAATTTTGACAGCATTTGAACTGACAATCCATATACATAGAATTTATTATCATACAACAAATTAATTTCACACATATTGCGTTAATGACAACAAACCAGATCCATATAACATGCCATCATAGTACCATACTAGCAGGAACCCCACGCAACTGCGCGGGCTAGCAAGCTCTAACACATAAGGTTTGTCATTAAAAACAGTAGAATACATTAGACGTCGGTGTTCTTGAATATTGGCACCTCTGAGATTTAATCACATTGCACAATCTTGTCATAATAAAATACAATGTGGTTGTTCTAAACTAAAAACACTTCTTTACTTCTTGCTCATGCCTAGCCAATCTGGAATACGCTGTAAGTAAAACATCTGGGAAACTGAAGGCACCGTAGTAGAAAAAGGGTAAGGCGTAAGATAAATGTCAATTAGCAAAGAATAAGCACATAAAAATGAAAGGGACATAAGGGTGACAAAACAATGCAACTGCAGCTCACTACTGAGGCATTGGGAAAATGCAAGTTGGCAAAACTATGGAACTGTGGCTCACAGATCGCTGCAGTCAACAATATAGTTGGAAATAAAAAGAGGTGCTTTGTTGTAGTAGGGTAGGCTCATATATGTAACTATTGGATAGATGAAAAGGAGATAAATGTAAATAAACAAAGAAAAACAGAAAGTGGCGTTTTTTTGGAAGGAAGGAGCCTGTTTGCAGAACACATATTTGTACAACACTATTCATGGCCACAAAATCTGCTCTGTCCGGCAAACTGAAAAAAGACCGCCCTGTAACAAGTTTCAATTCTCTATGATTTAGCCTACAAATCACAGCTGGGAATAAACAAGTCAACACATCAACTAATCTCTGCTATTTTCCATTGCATTGAAACACAAATATCAGGAATTGGTGAAATACCTCGCCTCTTCCATGTTGGCTGTCCAGCAGGCCGGAGGCAGGGGCGCAGCTATCGCGCCCGGCAGCTGGGGGGAGCGCCGAGAGAGCCCCCAGCCGCGCCGCCGTGGGCGTGACTTGATGGAGCACTCGGGGTGGACAACCCTCACGGCGATCCGGATGCCCAGCGTGCGAGCCAGGGGCTGAGGACGACGGGGAGAGCGGGAGGACGACGGGGAGAGGGAGCGTCGTCATGAGTAGGGCCGCCGCCAGTAGCCGGAACCCTAACATGCGCCCTTGATGCCGCGTGCGCGAGCTAGGGTTGAAGGCGACGGGGAGACGGGGAGGGCGACAAAGAGAGGAGCCGCGCCGCCTCCGGTTGCCGCACCACCGGGGTAGCAGCGCCGCCGCAGGAGCAACGATGGGGAGAGGGAGCCACCCGATGTATTTTTGCGAACCGCGCCTCTGTTTGAGCAAGTCGAGAGTAGGAAAGGGTCTCGGGGGCATTTTCATCTTTTTGTTCACCTGTCTTTTTTTTCTTTGTTTTGGCCATTTAATCCAACCAGTACTAACGGTGTTAGATAGTAGGGTAGACGGTGGCTTTGTTTGAAAAAGCGAGGGTAAAATCACAAAGTTAAAAAAAATGAGGGTAAAAATCACCATTTAGGTTCAAAGTAAGGTCAGAAACACCAAATTCCCTATATATAAAGTCTTTGACTTGAAGAACTACTCCTTCCTATATTCGATACCATATGAAAACATGCAGGATCGAGATAAAGAGCAGGTTTGTGCTCTTTTCCTTGGTTATATCTGTCTTCGTAATTTAGAAAGAGGGTAGGGGCGGGTGTTCAAATGTTGAATTGTTCCTTATGTGGATCAATATAACTTGCAAGATATTATAGCTTGATTACGTATACTCTTTAACAGGATATCAAAAGACTTTGCTTTTATTATCTTGCTTTGCTTTTTTTATCCTTTAGACAGAAGCAGGATGCAGAAAATGTATGGTTAGTATTTTATGCAGTTGGAGTACATAAGTCCGTTTAATTCTTAATGGGCCATGATTTGTTTTTTTCTGAAACTGAGAAGTTGTCATAGGAGTTGAACATTACAGGAATACATTTGTCTGATGGTTTTTCAAAAATAAAAAAGGAATTGTCGAATGGGATAGCATGAGTGGTTGAGATATTGGAGCATTGCTCAATTATCGTCTTTGCTTTTGGTTCAAAACTTTGTTTGAGATTAGGCTACGAAAGATTCTTTTTTGTTATCCTTTGTTTACATGAGTTGATAAGCAAAGTTAGAATTCCAGTGGAATGGGAAAGATAAACTTAAGTTCCAAGAAGCTGGGTAATAAACACTTGCCCGATCAGTGATGTCTGTTAGATTAAGGAGAAACTCAAGTACTTAATACGTAAAAATTTTACAGCATATTCACTAATGTTAAAGGACTCAACAGAGCATTTTTTTTAATATAGTTAAATTAAGGAGAACATTTGGTTTATAGCCCGCATTGTCAAATTATCTACAGTAGCTTACATTAGCTTAACCTAGCCAAATATATAAAGAATGATTGGAGCAGTCAATCAACCACAAATATTTTGCCTCCCAGATTTCACATGGTGATCCAGCTAACTCAAAAAAAAAATACAGCCTGCCAATTGATTCCTATTGCTAATGGTCTACAACTATTCAATGGGAGTACATCAGTTTCTTTAACTGTTCTGTATCAGCCATCTCGAATATCACTAAGGCACTTGTCACGAGTATTTGATCTCTGAAACTATCACCTTTCAGACTGCAAATGGAAGGCACAAGCAGGGAACATTCATGTTAGGTCATTCTTTTTTTCGCGACTGTAAGACAGATCATTCAATTGCAAGTGCAGTTATTATGATGTACTACCTCTGTCCCAAAATAATGATACTTTTTCTAGATTCATAGCTAAAGTGTCATCTATTTTGAGATGGTGGGAGTAACTCTGTTGTCTGGTAGCTTGCAGTTTTAACGAGTTAAAACTATACTTTGCAAGTATGATGAGGGCATGTTTCAAGACATGTCATGATTTCAGAATTACAGGCTACTCCGGCTGGAGGACGACCATGTAGTTTCTTTGCACCCATACAAATTGCACGGAGCAGTGAGGTCCTGGGATCATGCCACTTGGAGGTCATATAGTGTGGAGGGGATGATCAAGGAGCAGAGCTTGTTTACAAGGGGGGTGGTCGAGCATGGAATGATGATTAGATGGTGTTGAAAACTTTAGTCATGTAGTGGTTCACTGGAACTGGATGGTGGTCGGGAGGTAGAAATAAACCTGACAGCCATCCAACCACAATGAAGAGTTGATGCTTTTCTTTGCCAAGCAAATTTAAAAGCCTGTTTTATAAGGTGCAGAAAACTTGATTTTGTGGTTTCCTGAGAAGATAGTTTTCCTTGTGATATGTTTTGAAGTTTACCATAGAAAATTTCTCCATAAATGGCCTTATTTACTCTGCTCGTGAGTTTAGTTTCATGTGTATAACCATCTACTTCTATTTTCATTATAATTCATTTATCTGAACAATTTGAGGTGAGGGCACTGTTACTCTTCTTGAGTACCTTTGCAATATTGTCCGAAGCTATGAGATGATTGATGGTTTGCAATGACCCTTTCATTAATTTATTTTTCTATATATGTTTAATTGTTTATTTAGTCTATTTTATAGACGTGCCGGTATATAATGCATGACAAAATTCAAGCATCTATAATTTATCTCTTTGACTTTGAGCATGGGTTCTGTTTTAATTGGCATATTGTCCTTTTGTTTTTGTTGTAGTGTTGGCACAAACAATATACTAGTTTAATCTGGTACCCAATATCGTATGGATGCATTTCTTCATGAATTTATTTACACGAATGGCGTGTGATCCTATGGGTTACTTGATACAATCATTTTCCAGGGGTTAGCACTACTAAAAAAATGATTTTGTGAGGTGGTGCCGTTTTATTAACCGAGGCGGTCACAAAATCCAACCGCCTCGTAAAATATCTGAGGATTTTCGGAGGCGGACATTTTTATTTACAGAGGCGGTCAAAATTAACCGTCTCGCAAAATGCATTTACGGAGGCGGACATTTTATTTACCGAGGCTGTCAAGATTGGCCACCTTCGTAAATCGATCTACGGAGGTGGTAAAAAATGTCCACCTCGGTACATCGATTTACGAAGATAGTTAAAAAATAACCGCCTGCTAAAATCAATTTACAGAGGCAGGCCTTCGAAAATGGATCCATTTTCGAAGGCGGGCCTTTCAGTTAAAAGGCCTGAGGCCCATTCAGTAGCCCACTCCAAACCCTAATACATTTATACGCAGCCCCTCACTACTCTCACTCACTACCTACACCCTAGCCGCCGCAAAGAATACGCGCCTCACTCTCTGCACCCGCTCGCTCTCTCCACCACATAGAACACTGCTCGGCTTCTTCGCCTCCCTCTTTGGTACCTCCCACTCTATGTGCCTCCCTCTCTGCTCCCTCTCTCTCTCTCTCCATGTGCCACAACAGCAGGCCACAGCTCCCTCGGCGTGCGGGCGGCTTCTGGCGGCGGCGCGGGTCTTCTCCCAGCAGCACCCAAGCTGAACCTCATGGTGGCGTGCGGTGGCAGGGCGGCGCGGGTCCTGCAGTGGAGAGTGGTGGCACACGAAGATGGTGGAGGCCGGCCTAGATCCGGTGGAGGACGACGGCCAGATCCGGTGGAGAGCGGGCTGATCTGACAAAGGACAACGTCGTCGGCAGCGGGGCAGTACAACTCCCCCCATCTCCTCGCTCTTCCGCTCTTCATCTCCCTCACTGTCCTCTCTCCCCTTTGCAGATCTGAAGCCGGCACCGACGACTGCGATGGGCGAGAGTCTGGAGCCGGCACAAATGACAGTGGCAAGCCGGCGGACGGTGGCGCATGGCGATGGGAGCCGGCACGGACGATGGATGGATGACCTCGTGACGGCGGCTCCAGAAGCTGGAGCTGGCTCCTAGAGCTTTTTTATTTTTTAAATTGATTTACGCAGGCAGGCTGCCTCGGTAGAAGGCATTTACGGAGGCGGGCGTTGTAAGTTTCCCACCTGCGTAATGTATTTTCTGAGGCGAGCAACGTAGGCCTACCTTAACGTAGACCTTTAAACGGAGGCGGCTGCTTTGCCCACCTCGAAAAATCCAAAATGACCACCTCGCAAAACAATACTACAGTAGTGTAGATGAGGATACCTTAAGTACGAACAAAATTTATGTTGTACTGTTCTGAGGCAATGTCAGGACGGAAGACAAACTATCAGAAAAAGTGAAGTTTTTGTTCTAGAAACAACTGTTGAAGAACAAAAAAGGTAGCAGACATGTTTAACTATAATAAAGGGACTTTTCCAGTGAAATATCTGGGAATAATGCCGGATAGATGATATATTAGCTCAACAAATTTTGCAATTGTATACGAAAAGGTTGGAAAGATGGTTCGCACATAACAAAGTTGTTTACTGTCATATGGTGCCAAGATGATTTTTAACTAAATCATGCCTTAGTTCTGGATTATGTCATGGGGATGTTTCATTTGAAAGAAGTACATCACAGTATGGAGACAACAAGATCCAACTTTTTTTGGCATGACCTTGTCAACAAGAATAAGTATCACATGATGAAATGGGAAGTTCTCGATTCTCCCAAAAAAGAGGTTGGTTTAGGTTTCACTAACACAAGAATATGAACAAGTGTCTACTTTTGAAATGGATATAAACTAGAAAGAGGAGATAACAATGCATGCTGCAAACTGCTGAGGGTCAAATACTTGGGGGCAAAGGATTTTATTGAGGCGGCTTTGAACTCTATACATGTGTGAATTATTAGCTCTAGCAATGAAGATCAACAAATCATGCACTGGGAATCATAGGTGGGTAACACACGAGACACGAATTTATACTAGTTCAGGCATGGAGTACCCTACGTCCAACATAAAATATCTCTCTTATCTCGTATGCTTGGTGTTTATAGGGGTGCTGATGACTATGCGAACCTAATTCTCTATATGGTCTAACTCGTAGCTAAATCGGTACAAATTTGTGTCCCGTCAGTACCCTATAAACACTAAGCATACAAGATAAGAGAGCTATTCTCCACTGGACATAGGGTACCCTATACCTGAACCAGTATAAATCTGTGTCCCATGTGCTACCCAGTTAATTCCCTGTCCATGCATGATATGCTTATCTTCATTGACGGATCTAATAATTTTGACAATAGGCCTGCATGACATTAAAGATTGAAGTATTAGAGCTAGATTATGGAGGGATGAATGGCTGGGCCATTTCCCTCTCAAAATAGTGTATAGCAAGATTTTTGCTATTTGCAATGAGCAAGAGGAGTTGATACATAGAATTCTAAGCAACAATGAAGTAAACCTTACCTTTAGAAGATCTTTTGGAGAGAATAAACAGGGTCACACCTGCTACAGTGAGATGGGCTTTAGTGAAGAATGGTAACTTCATCACAGCTCCTTTATGTA
Source organism: Miscanthus floridulus (assembly GCF_019320115.1). NCBI lineage: Eukaryota > Viridiplantae > Streptophyta > Magnoliopsida > Poales > Poaceae > Miscanthus > Miscanthus floridulus. The sequence goes on from NW_027096201.1 coordinate 36,255, forward strand.
GAGAGCTAACCTTCCCTAGGTTGAAAATCAGGAGATTATGTGTATTTGGAGAGCAAGAAAACCAATGAATATCAAATTTTTCATGTGGTCAATTTACCAGAATAGCTAACCTAGAGGAATTGGCCAGGAGACACTACCCTAGATCAAGACATCACTGGCGGTTCAAAACCCCCTTTCATGATCGGATTTTGAGCTAACAGTGGCAAACCGGCAGTGATGGGGGTTCACATCAATGCCGGTAACTACAAACCGACAGTGATATGAAATGTCACTGCCGGTTCCTGGCGCCACACGGCAGTGTTCAGTTGAGCCAACACTACCGATTTGTGGATCAAGCCGGCAGTGTTCTATCAAACAACACTGCTGGTTTGTGGCTCAAGCCGGCAAGTGTTGCCTTGACCAACACTGCTGGTTTGTGGTTCAAGCCGGTTGTGTTGCCTTGACCACCACTGTTAGTTCGAGGCTCAAGCAGGCAGTGTTCTCTTGTCCATCACTGCTGAGTCGTGGCTTAAGCCGGCAGTGATCTACTCAACAACAATGCCGGTTTGTACCTCAAACTAGCAGTGGTGTCTTGAACAACACTGCTGGTTTGTAGCTCAAGCCAACAGTGCTCTCTTTACCATCACTGCCAGTTTTGTGCTAACCGGTAGTGATATTTTTTTGCATTTTATTATTTTTTAATATTTTTTGTGGAATCGGTTTCACTTTATATTTGCTAGGTAGACAGCAGGTCCATCATCATTAAACATTACAAATGTTATAGTTATAGTTCAAATGTAATTACCAAGATCTCGATTCCTCAAAATAAAAAAGAAATTACAATAGTCTAGCTAGCCGCTCTAGCCCATACTGTGCCTTGTACTTCTGGGACTGTGCAATGGAGAATACTCCTTTTCTTTCCAATATCTCGGATAAGATGAAGGATGCTAGCTCCGATGACATTCCTATGATCTCTATTTCTAACAACCTTTCGTGATTAAATTTCTTGCACTGTCATTAAAAAATGAAGATATCGAAAGGCACAAATGTAAGAGAAAACATTAGATCATTTTATTGAATTAATAGATACAAATGAAATGGGGATTATACACACCAATTCATCTACCTTATACGATTTTCCAACAAGGTGGTGAAGCATTGCCCACGTTCGTTGTTTCCCGCCCGCTGCTTTAGGGTCTTCGATCCCATTTCTGCAACCTAGAACGAGACCTGGTGCTATGATTGCTTCTAACCTGGTCGAATGGATTCATCCCATCTGTGCTCAAACCAAACCATAGGTTCCTTACCTCACCACCGATGTTCTTATAGCATACCTCACCACCGATGTTCTTATAGCATAAGTATTGATAGTCCTCCAATCCTTCCCATTGGCGGGGTGCCTCATCATTGTATCTTTTCTTACGCTCTTCGCCATGCCAACGCAATAGCTTGGCTGACTTTGCATTTGGAAACAACCTATGCACCCTGGGAGCTATAGGGAAATACCAAACAATCTTTACGGGCCCTCCTCTAGTCTTGCTACCCACACTTAACGGCCCTTTCTTGTACCATGGAGCTTTACACCTGGGCATGCATCCAAGTCTTTGTATTTGTCTCCACGGTACAATATGCAATCATTGCAACACGCGTGGATTTTTTCAACCTCGATGCCGATAGGGCAGATCATTTGCTTGGTCAGGCATATCTTTTTTGGCAACTCATTTTTTTCTGGGAGCAGTTTCTTTACTATACCTAACATGTGATCGAAGCCTTTATCGCTCAATACGTGCGTAGATTTGAACTCTAATAACATGATGTCGGCTTCTAGTTTGCTCACTGGACAATCCGTATACAATGGTCTTTTGCCATCTTGTCTCATTATCTCTAGCTTTATCAACTGTATATCACTAAGAAATCCTATCGGGTTCATAAACTCGAGGTCCCTCATGAACCAGCTTCCCAAACAAAGGCTTGGCCCAGCATGCAACGTTGCAAACAATGCACAACTCATGGGCTAGCCCAAGTACCTAAATGATAGGCCAGAAGGGCGATCCAATCACCGACCAGAAGGCCTGGCCGAGGAGGAACAACGCTCGTTTCTGACTCTAGGCCCACCTCTCCGATCGGAGCGCCCTCTTCAGTCTATAGCCCACCTCCAGACGATCTCTCCGACCAGAAGGCCTGGCCAAAACACTGCTTCCGACTCCAACCCACATCTCCAACCGGGGATGTGCCAAACCCTAGCTCACTGCTCTTCTTCGACTGGCGCGATCAGAGCCGACTAGGACCAATCGACCGGGGACGCCCGCTCGGTAAGGACCAGGAAACTGGATGGAGAAAGTAAGGCAGGGCGCACAAGTCAAACTAGCAATACCGAGGACCATACCCTATACACCTATAGAAACAGTACTATGCGACCTCCCTAGCACGACAGAACCCAAGCAATGTTGTAGGCGCCGACATTTTCCCCTATAGTATTGTGGGCACCATTAACTCCCATACGGTAATGCTCCCCCCACATGGCTTTGGGCATCGACAGTGTTGTGGGCGTCGGCATTTACCGTACCAGGCGAAACATGGTAAAACCCCTTGCATGCCTCTAGGTATCAACAGTGTGGCAGGCGCCGACATCTGCCATACGCGAAGAAGACAACACAACCTCTCATGTGCATTTGACATTCAATAGTATTGTGGGCGCCTACCATCATCCTGTACCCACCAGCGTGAGCAACAAGGCTTAGTAGCATACATACTCTCTCCCTCTAACTTGTAAGGCCATCCCCTTCATCTATAAAAGGGGATGCGTTCTCTCCCAACATGTAGATTCATTCGATCGATCAAGTTCACTAGTACATGATAGTAGAACCACCAGGTTCAAACCACGAGCACATGCTCGAACACTTAGCATATAGCGGAGCTTCGGTCCCTCTGACCAGAGTCTGACCGGTCCTCTTGTACCCCCCATCTTTCTCCTTCTCGTTTGTAATCCCACTACAATCTTCGAGCACCTGGGCTCAGGAATAAAGTCACCGACTGACTCAAACTTGATGTAGGACATGTTGCCTGAACTAGTATAAACCCTATGTCATTAGTTCTAGGCCACCTTCGATCATAACGTACAGCAAAACTACAAATATTTATGTGTTGGTCACTTTCTGCATCGATAGTTGGTGCCGTCCGTGGGGAAGACGTTGTACGTTCAACACTTTTTGGTCATCGGATGGCCCACTTTTCTGACACCTTCACCATGGCAGGCTCAAGCGATGCGACTCGCTTTGGCTCACTGGAGTTTCCTGCACTCCCACCTATTGGAATGTGGGTTCCACCTACCTTCGAGCCATCCCAGGCCTTCCTCTTTGGAAGCCTAGGACTTCGTCGCTGACCGGCTCAGTGTACTACACCTCCACGAGGAGGCACTCATTCTGGCGCCCATCGGAGGGATGCCCTCCATTGGCCTCCGGGACGCACGACGACTTCAACGATGAGGCATCTGCGCTTCATCCCGAGCAAACTCTCTACTCAAACCCCACTGTGAGTAATGTATATACTGTTATTTACTCGCTATTTACTATCCTCCGCCGATTATCCTGAGGGACCCATTGTCCCCGCCACGACCACCATGCGACCGGTTCCCCTATGGCCTCACATCCCCCATGGACATGTACGCCTAGGGGCTCCAAAAAATGCTAGCACCACCCCCTCTCAAGTCCAAATTCATGGGGATGGGCGAGCTATGCTCCCACCTGTTTCCTCGACCTCATGGATGATGATGTTGAGAGTGACAAGCTCCAGCATCGGTGACGTGGCACCTAGCCACCGTTTGACCCGAGAGTGCGCTATGGCGGATGCTCCGGGACAGCCATCGGTGGTAGCAGAGTCCTTGCAGACTCACACCCCTCTGGACCCTCGTGTGGAGACCCCCACACTCACATGGGAGCATGGTGAGGAGCTATGACAACAGCGGCTGATCCAGCCGCCGCCTGCACCAGCGCGCTCGACGCACCACACTACGCCTCATGCGCATAAACCGGCGAGCGGTGCCCGAGGTCATGCCTATCGGGTCCTAGTGCAACACCATGGATGGGGGGATGATCCCGCATAGTTTGCTTGGGCTGATCAAAACATCGCTGCTTCAGCGATACTTCTATGCGGCCTCCCTGAGCTAAACGACCCTTAGGAACAGGTGATCCACCGGAACCTCCAGGTACTGGTGGAAACCACTGACCATTCAATAGGCGGAGAGCTCTACATTGCGACACCGACTCATAGCCTCTCTCCTCACTAGGGGAGTGGGGACGCACCGGACGAATCGCTCCACTCGCTCACCTGCTACAACCGCCGAGCGCGGCACAGGAGGCCACATCTGCGCCTCGGCTTGACTTGGCGCCCGCTCTGCACTGACCGCCTATACACGAGTGGCTCAGGGCCGAGCCAAGACACTCACTTCAATGTATGTCAAGGCAAAGGCAAGGCCAAGCGCAAGGATCTGGATGAGGGCCCCTCCATGCAGAGGGGCAAAAAGAACAGGAAAGATCGCCGCCGAGTGGCCAACTCTATGTTGGTCGCCACGGCTAATCAGACGGACCAGTAGCCCCAGCAGGGCCTTCTAGACCACTTCAATGAGCTCATGGGGAGCCCATGCACCAACCACGCCTACCTTGTCAAACACCTCTGCAAGGACTGCGAGCTCCTTAAGTGCCTTCTACGATGGGTCGGCGGTCCGAAGGATGAAAAACGCGAAGAAGTAGTGGCCAAGGAAGGGGGCATGGCGGGCAAGGATCCGGATGACTGAAGGTCGAGGTGATCCGACCAGACGCCTATCAACTAAAGGATGACAACGACAACGTTCTCACCAACGCTTAGAACAGCTACGTCGTTTCTTCCTCTAAAATTCAGTCTTATCATTTTTACTTAAATGTTCGCTCCTATAAAGCGCCTCGACCCAAACACTTTTGGCCCAGCTCGCTCAGGGGGGCCATGGGGATGCAATGTCACCCCTCTTTTTTCACATGATAAATACATTTCTTTCCCCAAATGAAAGGACAGTCCATTCCTTCAATTTCCTTATGTAACTTTGATTAAAATATTCTGACCAATCGTGCCCCGCCTCTACCTACGGTTATGAGCGACTTAGCCTCATGGGCCACGCCTGGGCTCTTAAAGTTGCAGCCTACAGTGCAAATGGGCAGGTAGGAGAAAGAAGAGAATAAAAAACAAAGTTATGCTAAGGTAAAAATAAGGAACGGATGGAACAAGCTTCTCCGAACGGAGTAGTTCCATCATGAAAACAAAGTTACTGTATACATAAATACACAAAAATGCTTTACGCAGGGGGCTCCCCTATGGCATTATCTTCTAACAATTGCTAAAGTATTTCTACTACTTCCACTACGGCTTCACGGTGTCATCGACTACCGGCACGACTAGCGAAGGAAGGAGCTGCTTGCCCACTGACTAGGCAACATTTGGCTCGGTTGGCATCGGGGCGATGTCCACTTCTGACCTAGGCTCCACGCCATCTGTAGGTTGGGCAACGTCCTCCTGACGCACGCTTCCAGCCATGTCCACATGATGAACATCCATTACCCACTGCGAGGAGACTTGCTCGGGCAACAACCTTGCGTGTGGCAGCAAGCTTTCCCCGAGCGATTAGATGTCCTCCGTGCTACAGCTGTCAGCATACCCACTGCAGATGGTGGCAAAGTCCAGGCCTAGGTTGTACGTCGCCACCAAAGTCAACACCCTCGACGCTCCATAGAACAGCCCGTGGGTAATGAGGGTCCAGACTTCATCCAGAACCTCTGCCAACCGGATAGCGGGCGCACTGGTACTTGGTGCCGACCCAAAGACCTTCGAGACGATGAGCTGGGCAACATTACGGATCTAGTCAAGTTCCCCCTCGAGAGCACGTCGCTCCTCAAGGGACTTGGCCAGTGCCTCTGCATTCTGGCCAAACGTCGCCTTGGCCATCTCCAGGTCCTGCTCCAATGACTCCACCTTTCCGCCCAGCTCTGGAAGAAGGGCAACAAGCTCAGAAACAAGCTAAAGGAAGAAACCAACACGACGAAAAACAAAAAAGGTACATACTGAGGTGGAAGTTCTCAAGGGCAGAGAGTCCCTCTGCCTGCTGGGCCACCTGCTCGCATAGTCGGGCGTTCGCCTCCTCTGTCCCCATCACCTGGCCTCAGAGCGCGAGCACTTCCTGGTCAGCCTCCGATCAGGCCTTCTGCTCCAATGCCAGGGTGCTCCGCTCCATCTCCAAGGTCTCCAGGCCACCTCGAAGCACCACCTCGGTGTCCGCTAGGGGCTTCCGCAGCATTGCCTCGGTCTATGCCTAGCGGGCCTTCGCCACCTCAAGCGCCCACTCGGCGGTGGTCGCCCGCTCCACCGCACACTACACCTCCACTCGCATCAGCAGTCACCTCGGCCGCCCGATCTTGGGACTTGCAGTGGGAGGACTCTAGCTGATGCTCAAGCTCGGCCATTTGGGCATGCTCCATCCAGAGGAAATGGGACCTGTGGCATGACATCTCCTGTAGACCCTATGAAAAAGAGAAGCAAGCATGCTGAGGCAACCAACAAGAGACTAAGAGGTCAAGGACAAGCATGGGAAACTCACCTCCGTGCCAAGCTGTAGGTCAACCTTGACCAACTACTGGATGGACTTAACCCACTCCTGGGCATCATCAAGCTTCACCGATAGCTTGGCGAGATCGGACTCCATGGTGAGTCCTCTGCCCCCAAGGATGTTCTAGAGCTGACACTCCTAGGAATCTTTAAGGACGAACCGAACCTTCGATAGGTCCTCGGGGTAGGGCCACTCTAGGTCACCCTCCTCCTAGCCCACTGGAGGGCCCAGCCTCCGACCAAACCATAGCCTAGCTCCCACGATGGCGCCGGTAGCTCCACCACTGTCATTCACTTCATCGTCGGAAGGGATCTCCACCACCTCGGTTTCATGGACCACTGACGGGTGTTCTGACTCTGTCCCAACCATGTCTCTCTCCGGTGCCTTCAGCTCGACCACAAGGGTGAGCCATGCAGCCCTCCGCCCGACTAAGGCAGGGAGCTCGGTCTCCCTCTACTCTTCTGCAGTAGCCAGTGGAGGAGGGGCTGCAAGGGACACCTCCAACGAAAGCCTCCACTATCACCACTGGGATCATAGCTAGCATCGTCGCCGCCGCTAACGCGGTACTAGCAACCGACCTAGGGAGCACCACCCTCGAAGGGAAGGACTCTCCGCCACCACCCTGTTCCCCCCACCAGCTCACCATGGCATGCTATAGGGTGGGCCTCCAAACCTCCTACACAGGAGTTGGAGCGAAAGCTCAACCCCATCACTGTCCAGCCCCTGACAAAAAGTACAGGTCAGTCATACTCCAAAAAGACTCAATAGCAAGATCGAAAAGAAACAAAGAAAGGTGTACCAAGATATAAGCAGTATGACTCTAAAACCCAATGGGCCCATAGGGCGAGGGCCACTCCCAGGCAATGACCCATGCCCCCTCACTTCAGCCAGGGGCAGAGTTGACTCAACCAGCTCCTACCTAGCCCGTGAGTCACCACGCCCCTTGGCTTGGGGCACTTCGACCGAAGCAGCAGGCTAGGCATCCTGCCACTGTGAGTCGCATGCTGGCACTAGCCCTAGCAATGCGTGGGTGTAGGCCTGCTCCTCTGACCAACTGGCTTGCTCGGCCGTGTCTACGGCAGGCTAGGACGAGACCAGCGACGCCACCGAAGGGCGTGGTGACCGCGTCCGCTTCACCTCCCGTTCACCGACGGCGTCCGCACTCATAGCACGCTTCCTTGGCATGGGGACATCGTCGTGCCTCTCCGCCTCCCGCTCACCGCTAGCAGACACGGCCACAGGATCACGACGCTCCGCCAAGGTCGCAACAACCTCCTGGCTCTCCTCCTGCTTGGAGAAGATCATGTCATCCTCCACCTCTGTGGGGTCCTCTAACTCGAGCTCGAACTCAATGTCACTCCTATTTTCCATGGCCTTCACGCACTAGGTGATCTCCTTCTCCTTCTCATACTTTCATTCGAGACTCATCGGCTTTCTTCTTCTTCCTAGCATTCGCCGCCTCCTTCTGGGCGACCTGCTAAGCCACGCCCTCTGGCCCCTTCGAAAGGTGTGGCCCTGGACTTGTAAGCATCAAGTCCCTACAAAATAGGTGACTCAAAATCAAAAAGCAGGAACACAAAGGGGAAAGAACACAGAGTAAAGAGAGGGAAGCATACCAGTTTGGACACCACCGAGGCGTTGAGAGGTCCAGGCTTTCCATCGACCTTCTCTTTGGGCTTCAGTTGTAGCACCTGCTCGAGGCAACTCCAGACCTCGTCGTTTGGCAGCTCCAACGGTGACTCATGATCGGGGTCCAGTTGGGCTATCGTACTTCCACATTGGCTGTGGCCTCTCCGCCAATGGAGCAACCCGATGGCGGTAGAGGGTGTGGAACACCCACACCCCATCAAGGCCGCATTGCACAAGCTTTTGGAGCTCCACCTCGATGATCTCCACCTTCTTCTTCTCCCAATGGGAAGGGCCCCATGACCAACTTTCCTGCCTCTTTGGCCTTCTACTGATGAACACCAAGAACGGAGCCTCCATCGGGTTCCTAATATAGAACCACTCCCCATGCCACCGCCGGTTGGAGTCGTAGGGGAGGTATGTGGGATACGAGCCCCCGTGCTTGGTTTCTTCTACAAAGCGAAGCCCCCACCAGCGTGGCCTAGGCGGATCCCCCACCAACAAAGTTTGCCTAGAGAATAGCTGCCGAAAGAAGTCCGCGTGCGGCTCCATCCCGAGGAAGGCCTCACAGACAGTGATGAAGCCAGCGATATGCAGCACCCCAGTCAGATTGAGGTGCTGCAACTCCAAACACCACTCATTGAGGAGCCCGCATAGGAACCAGTGCGCGGGGTATCCTAGCCTACGCTCCTAGAAGGCAAGGAAGGAAACTACCTCGCCAGGCTGAGGTTGTGGGAGATCCTCCCTCCCAGGAGCCCTCCATTGTGCCACCTCCTTCGGTGGTAGAAACCCCTTCACGGCGAAGGCCTCCAGCACCGACTCCCTCACCGTGGATGACCTCCTAGCCTAACATTTCACTCTAGGTTCACGGACAGATTTGTGAGTTTTCTCCTCTCCCCCGCTCTCCCCCTTTTCTTTTCTCTCCTAGGTACCACCGCGGCACTCAGATGCTCTTGGCAAGAAGGAAGAAACAAGAGACGATAGATGAGGAATAGGGCAAAGGAACAGGGCGAAAAAACCCTCTCCCTTCTCTTACTTAAAGAAAAGGGCATGACAATTGGGGAAGGCACGGCGATCAGGGAAAGGCGAAATGACGAGGCAAAAAACCCTCTCCCTTCCCCATTTAATGCAGATGGGATATGATGGGACACACCCTGACCGATGAGACACACCCTACCCGATGGAACAATGCCTGATTAGATGGGACATGGCCTGGGTATGGCCCACCACTACCGCACACCGGGTGGAAGAACCAAAGTGCCATTACACATAGGTAACTCTCTGCCTCCCTAGGTGGGACTTGAAAAAACCCAAAACAATGAGATCTCTGCCAGGAGAAACCATTGGGCTTCCTAAGTTGATCGAACGGCTCAAGAAAACACCGAGAGATAGGTAAGGAGCAAAGGGACGCTCCATATAGGCCATGCCGACTCCATCACGAACGACAAGCATAGGTCCCAGTCAGACATTTCGGATTGGAGCTCTTCAAACCCCGTCACTCGAGTCATCCAGGTAACACTACCGACCCCCACTATTTCTTTATAGTCATTCATATGTCCATACACACATTCATTCCATACGCCCATGCTCCCCTAGACGATTCGGACCCTGAATCACCCGGGGGCTCAGGAACTAAGGCATCGCACGTGCAGCAAAATGCATCACAACGCCCCATGTTGCATCACGAAGCGGTAGTTGCCTCATTCAACATGAGCAACGACCGATCGAGGTTCAAAGGCTGGCCCACGAAGGGCTTGAGGCCGCCTCAGTGTCAAATAGAGCCAGGGGAGAAAATGTAGATGAACCCTGTGCGGCCCTAGCCTTGTCTATCCCAAAGCGGACAGGGTCATCTCAATCTTCTTGTTTGATCATAAGCCTCTGCCAAACCCATAGAATCTCCATCAAAGGGGAGGCCAGCGGGCCACCCGAGTCGGTCTCTAGAATGACCTAGGCATCTACCGGGTTAGAGGTAAAGGAGCAGTGGAATGTCACAAGAGGACTATGCTGACCTTGTCACGAACGATGGACCTAGATTCCACTCAATCATACCCTTTAGCGAGCTCACCGAGTGTGTCACTCGAGCTCGAGCGATCGAGGCAAGCGACAAAGCTTAGCCCCTCCGGTTGTGAGAAACCGAGGATGAGGTAATGCACACAACTCAAACCGACCCTACCAAAGCCCAATGGGGCTCGAGGGCTCAAAACACCCAAAAACACCTAGGTCTGCGACCCCAAACTCACCCCATCCCTCGGCTACGCCTCGACTGCACACCAAACGCCTGGGTCTACAACCCCGAACTCGCCCCATCCCTCGGCTATGCCTCAACTTTGCACCAAACGCTTGGGTCTATGACCCCAAACTCGCCCCATTAGGATCCACAACTCTGACTCACCTAATCCCATGGCGCGCACTGATGCTAGGATCCGCGAGCTCCGTCTTGTCCAACCCCTAGACTAACTGCCTCGGCTGCGTGGGACTGCAATGACACCAGGATCCATGACTCTGACTCACCCGATCCCACAGCGTGCACCGATGCCAAGATCCGCGAGCTCCATCTCGTCTGATCCCTAAACTAACTACCTTGATCCCATGGCGCGCACCGACGCCAGGATCCATGAGCTCTGTCTCGCCCGATCCCTAAAACTAAACCACCTCGACTGCGCAACGACACCTTGGTTGATGACTCCATCTTGACTAAAAACCACACACACACGCCCGCTGACAAAACCCCTAGGCTGATCCTACTCGAATCACCTAGGGGCTCGGGGGCTACACCCACTGTCAGGACAAAAATCCCCCAAATGATTCTACCCTAATCACCCAAGGTCTCTGGGACTCCTGTTAGGTTCATAAACCCAAGGTCCCTCATGAACCAGCTTCCCAAACAAAGGCTCGGCCCAGTAGGCAATGTTGCAAACAACGCACAACTCATGGGTCAGACCAAGTACTTAAATAATAGGACAGAAGGGCAATCCAATCACCGACCGAAAGGCTTGGCCGAGGAGGAACAACGCCCGTTTCCAACTTTGGCCCACCTCTCCGACTGGAGTGCTCGCTTTGGTCTCCAGCCCGCCTCTAGATGGCCTCTCTGACCAGAAGGCTTGGCCAAAACACCACATCCGACTCCGACCCGCATCTTCGACCAGGGATGCACCAAACCCTAGCTCACTGCTCTTCTCTGACTGGCGCGATCAAAGCCAACTAGGGACCAACCGACCGAGGACGCCCACTCGGTAAGGACTAGGAAACAAACAGAGATAGTAAGGCAAGGCGCACAAGTCAAACCACAATACTAGGGATCATACACTGTACACCTACTGAAACAGTACTCTACGACCTCCTTGGCACGACAAAACGCAAGCAGTGTTGTAGGCGCCGACATTTCCCCTATAGTATTATGGGAGCCATTAACTCCCATATGGTAAGGCTCCCCCACATGCTTATGGGCATCGACAATGTTGTGGGCGCCAGCATTTATCGTACCAGGCGAACATGGTAAAACCCCTTGCATGCCTCTAGGTATCAATAGTGTGGTAGGCGCCGACGTCTGCCATACCCGAAGAAGACAACACAACCTCCCACGTGCATCTGACATTCAATAGTATTGTGGGCACCTACCATCATCCTATACCCACCTGGCGTGGGCAACAAGGCTTAGTAGCATACTGTACTCTCTCCCTCTTACTTGTAAGGTCATCCCCTTCATCTATAAAAAGGGATGCTCTCTCTCCCAATAGGTAGATTCATTCGATCGATCAAGTTCACTAGTACACAACAGCAGAACCATTAGATTCAAACCACTGAGCACATGCTCGAACACTTAGCATATAGTGGAGCTCCCGTCACTTTTTGTCCCTCTAACCAGAGTCCGACCGGACCTCTTGTACCCCCCATCTTTCTCCTTCTCGTTTGTAACCCCATTGCAAACTTTGAGCACCTAGGCTCAGGAATAAAGTCACCGACCGACTCAAACTGGACGTAGGGCACATTGTCTGAACCAGTATAAACCCTATGTCATTGAGTGCTAGGCCACCTCCGATCATAACGTACAGGCAAAACTACAAATATTTACGTGTTTGTCACTTTTTGCACCAACAAATCCACTCTCTACATTACGTAGCAGCTAAGAAATGCCATCGTCATGCTCAGTGTCATTAGCTAGCGTATTCCTAAACACATTATTAACAGTAGCCACAAGTTGCGTGTTGACACCATCCTATTTCCTCATTAGCAATAACCTCATGGAGAGCTACAGTCAGGCATGGCCATATCATCATTGTTTTCTTGCGGAACATTCACACCAACCTCTACATGCATACTTCATATCGTATAGTTTGGCATGAACCTCCTGGTAAGCAAGTGCATTCGTATAGATACAATTGTAGCCCATTTCCTTTGATTCTTGCAATCTTTGCATGGGCAAAAGACAAGGTTTCCATCCCAGCATCGGCTTTGGCATCAGCGAAAAGCTTGTCAAAACCAAACATGTACTACTTGTTCAGTTCGGGACAGATACATCCACTCTCGATCCACCTCTACACAAAGAATATTGAGACTCCATGCCACATAAAAATGGGGGAGTAATTATAGAGAAATTAATAACAAGTGGAGCTTCATGAACAACAATTGTAGCTCGAAAGTACAATTTATTCTAGCCTTATTTAATTTAGTCACCCCATTTTAGAAAAAAATTATTCTACACTAATTATTGGAAAATTGAAATTGGTAGCCCCGACCATATAAATTGAAAATCATAGCCCCATAAAAACAATTATTGCACACTAATCAAGAACAATTATTCTATTCCATGACACATAAAAATGGAGACACTAATTAAAAAAAATAAAATTGGCGACTTGATCATGAACAACAATGTAGCTCCAAACAATGTGTTGGTAGGTGACACATGGATTAATTTGCTCATCAAAATTGCAAAAGAATCTACTCTACTCCTTACAAGAACTAATTATAGCATCACATACTAACAATCATATTGACCACCAGTGTAATTAGCTAATTTAAATGGGTTCATAGACACCAACCTTTTGGATGATGGATTATTCACCACAATTTGCTTGGATGCCTTCCACAAAGTCGAATTGGAAAGTGCTCTCTAAAAGGAAGAAACAACTAGAATGAGAATCAAGCAATGTAGCCATCAAAACAATGGTAACTAAGCAACAAAATCAAAGGAGTAGGATGCTTGTTAGTTGTTACTAACCTTAGATCAAGAAGATCATGACCATGCTTCAAAATCCAAGCGCTTCATGGTGAGGAGCGGACGCAACAATGGAGGAGTGAGGAAAATGTGGGCCTCCTAGATGGGTGTGCTCAGGATGGGAGAGAGGAGGGAGGAGAGGGCTAAAAGCATCTAGGCCCCTAGTTGGGTTTCGGTGATTAATGACAATACGTGATTACTATGACTAACATGTGTTTTGCAGAGGCAATTAAGTTAGGTCATGGTAATGGAGATTGATTGGGCTATCATTATGGTCATGCCCCTACGATGGAAATCATTTTGGTTTTCAAAGGATGAATGACAAGGTTAAGGATGGACTAGTTCTAAGTGTTGATTGGAGTGGAAGAGACACTTAGAGTAGTTTAGGACTTTGTTTTTCCTTTGGCTGTACTATTAAGGGGGGTATGGACGGGTAGCTTGACCTAGGTGAGTCTAGTGAGTTAGGTGTGGTGCACACTTGCTAAATCTAGCACTAGGCAGCTCCTAAAAAGCCCTTAGATCCTTTGGAGCAAACTTCATTCACATATGATCAAGAGTTGGAAGTGAATGGAGGGTCAAATACTGACCGGACACTGGCTCCGGGGTGACCGGACGCTGGTGCAGAGTCCGGTCAGTTCATTTGATCAACGTGAAATCGTCTGGTGCGACCGGATGCTGAGAGGTGAAGTGATTGGATGCTGAGTCCCAGCGTTCGGTCAACTCCAGTAAGGTTCTAGAGAGGGAAAATCATGATCGGACGCGCTCGATCGCATTTTAAACACTGGAGTTCGGGGAGAACTGACCGGAGCGTCCGGTCAACATGATTGGAGCATCCGGTCACCCCGTAGAGGCACATAACGGTTCAGTTTTTCAGCCATGGTTATAAATAGTTCCTCCATTCATGTGTGGGGGTAATTTTTGCTCATTCCAATAGCTGAGAAATACCTTTGAGAGTTCCAAGAAGAGCAAGGTCCTAGTGAGGTGATTGAGATTTGAGAATCCCATAGAGAGCCCTCATTAGTGAGATCAAGAGTAGCAAAGTATGCATCCACCCTTCTCATTAGGCTTGTCGTGGTCAAGTGAGAGTTCGTGCTTGTTACTCTTGGTGATCGTCATCACCTAGATGGCTTGGTGGTGATTGGGAGTTTGGTGATCATCCGGTGGAGCTTGTGGATGACCCAACTCAAGTTGTGAGCGGTTGTGGGTGATTCACCACGACAGAGTGTCAAAGAATCAACCCGTAGAGAGCACTTCATCCTTGTGCGGATCAAGGGGGAGCTATACCCTTGCGCGGGAGCTCCAACAAGGACTAGTGGGGAGTAGTGACTCTCTGATACCTCGGCAAAACATCGCCTGTGTTCGTCCTTCTCTACTTACTTTGAGCATTTACTTTGAGCAATTCAATTCTTGTCATTTACATTCATAGAATTGCCATGCTAGAGTAGGATTAGAACATAGGTTGCTAAACTTTTGTGTGGTAGATCAATAGAAACACTTTTTAGGCAAAAGGGGTTAATTGGGCTAACCATAGGACTTAATTATTACAAAGAAATTTAGAATTAGCCCAATTCACCCCCCCCCTCTTAGGCATCTTGATCCTTTCAATTGGTGTTAGAGCCTCATGCTCATGTATTTAGGCTTAACTGCCTAGAGAAAGATGTCTCACGGGTATGGATCCTCCTCCTATCTTTGAGGGGGATGATTTTCCATATTGGAAAATCCTGCATGGAGGCGTATTTAGAAGCTCTAGATGTTGGAATACTTAGAGCCGCCTCACAAGGCTTTCCAAAACCTCGGGATGCTACACACCTACAAGGCGATGAGGTGAATTATGAAAAATGGAATGCAAAGGCTCGAAACACCGTCTTTAGAGGCCTTTGCAAAGATGTGTTCAACCGGGTAAGGAACCACAAAGACGCCCATACACTATGGTCGGACATTTGTGCACTCCAAGAGGGAACAAAGAGTGAGCGTGAGGAACACTATCATCTTGTCATGAAAAAGCTTAACTCTTTTGAGATGCGTCCCAAAGAATGTGCTAATGAAATGTATTCACTGCTTGAATATTCTTGTAGAGGAAGTCAATGGGCTTGGAATCACTCAAATGCAACCATCCGATGTTGTAAGAAAGATCTTGAGTGCCCTCCCCATTGACAAATATGGGCATATTATGACCGTGCTTCATCAAGGTGATCTTTCCACCGCTACACCAACATAAATCTTGGGAAAGATCAATGCTCATGAGATGTACATGCATATCACACCACAAGATGGCTCATCCTCTACTAAGAAGAAAGAAAAAAGACTTAGCATTCAAAGCTAGCCAAGAGAAGGGCAAAGCAAGGCTTGAGTATGAGAGCTCAAGTGATGATGAAGTTGATGATGCAAGCCTTGCCCTCATGGTGAAAAGAACCACCAAGATGCTAAATAAGCTCAACAAGAGTGGCATCAAGTTCGATGGCAAGAAGAAGAAGTTCTTCACAAGCTCTAGAAGGAAGCCAATCTCTGAGATGGATTGCTACAATTGTGGAGAACTTGGTCATCTAGCACATCATTGCACAAAGCCCAAGAAAGACAAGTACAAGAACAAGTACAAGGGCAAGAAAGATGACTCAAGCAATGAAGAAGAAGATGAGAAGAAGAAAAACAAGCCATACAAGAAGAGAGATGGCAAGAAGGACTTCCACAAGAAGAAGAAAAGTGGAAAGGCATACATCATCGGTGATTGGCTCATGGACATTGATTCATCTAGTGGCTCATCTGATGATGATAGTGACAACTGAGAAGGTGATCGCCATTGTTATTGACTCTTCATCATCTTCACCGCCACCACCACCATCATCCCCTACACACCTATGCCTTATGGCCAAGGGTGATCGCAAGGTATCAAATGATGATAGTAGTGGTGATGAACATGCTAGCAATGATGACAGCGATAGTGATGATGATGAATATGAATCACCTCTTATGATGATCTTGTTAAATTGCTAAATCAATACACTAAGATCATTAGAAAGAGTAGAGCTAAGAATGAAAAACTAGAGGCTAAGAATGATTCACTTTTAGCAAAATGTGATATAGCCGAAAAGGCTAGTGTTGAGCTTAGAGAAACAAATGATGCTATATCATCCAAACTCAAGGAGCTCAAATCTTCTAAGAAAGAGCTTAAAGGTAAACATGATAAACTTGAGGGGATGCACAAAGAGCTCATCACTAGCCACAACAAGCTAAAAGAAGAATATACTACTCTTAAGATTAATCATGATAATCTTGTCATTGCTCAAGAATTTCTATCTAATGAGCCACATGATGCTACTAACAATGTTGTTAAGATTGATATAGCTACATCATGTGATGATTTGATCATTGAGAGCATTGAGCAAAGTTCTAGTAGCAAGGGCAAGCAAGTGGTTGAGGCCAATGATTATGATGAGTTTGTCAAGCTCAAGAATGACAATGAAAAGCTCAAGAAAGATCTTGAAGAGCTCAAGACCACCAACACCATAGTGCTTGAAACTAGTGATCATGATGGTGACTTGATTCTTGAGAATGAGAAGCTCAAAGAAGAGAACAAGAAGCTCAAGCAAGAGAAAAATAATGATGCTCTCAAGGAAGAGAACAAGAAGCTCAAGTTGGAGAAAGAGCATCTCAAGATTGGATTGAGCAAGTTCATAAGAGGCAAGCATCTTCAAAGTGAGCTACTAATGAACACCGTCATGAAGATGGATAGAAGTGGCATTGGGTACATGGCAAATAAAGAGAAGAAGGCTCAAGCTCAACAACAACAAAAGCCAAAGCCAAAGAAGTGTTTTGAGTGTTGACAAGAAGGCCACTTTGCCCATGAGTGCCAAACTCCACCACCACAACCCTTGGCCAAGCATGCTAGACCTTTTGCCTTCAATGCTCATTACATGCTTAGAAAGGATTCTAGTGGAAAGATGAAAGTCATATTCTTAGGACCTCCAAACAAGAATAGGCCTAAGAAAATTTGGGTTGCAAAGTCACTTGTTGAGAAGGTAAAGGGCCCTCAACAAGTTTGGGCTCCTAAAGCTTGATCTCTTGTGTGTAGGTGAACTACAAGACCGGTGGAAGTCATTGGGTTATTGATAGTGGTTGCACACAACATATGACCGGTGATCCTCGTATGTTCACCTCACTACATGAAGAAGTAGATGGACAAGAAAGAATCACAATTGGAGATAATTCTAAGGGCAAGGTTAAAGGATTGGGCAAAGTGGCAATATCAAATTATCATTCTATCTCAAATGTGCTCTATGTTGCTTCATTGAGCTTCAACTTGCTATCCGTTGGACAATTGTGTGATCTTGGCTTCCAATGCTTGTTCACCAAGAAGGAAGTTGTTGTATCTAAGAAGGATGATGATCAAGTGATATTCAAAGGATTTAGATACAACAACCTATACTTAGTGGGTTTCACCTCCGAAGATGCTTACTTGAAAACTTGCCTATTCACCAAAACAACACTTGGGTGGCCATGGCATAGAAGACTTGCTCATGTTGGGATGAGCTCACTCAAGAAGCTAATGAAGAATGATTCAGTGAGAGGGCTGAAGGATGTGAGGATTGAGAAGGACAAGCTTTGTAGTGCATGTCAAGCCGGCAAGCAAGTTACAAATACTCATCCAACAAAAGCTTTCATGTCAACCACAAGAGTGCTAGAACTCCTTCACATGGACTTATTTGGACCAACAACATACAAGAGTTTGGGAGGAAATCTTTATTGTTTTGTGATTGTTGATGACTATTCAAGATACACATGGGTATTCTTCCTTCATGACAAATCCGAAGTTGCATCTTGCTTCAAGAACTTTGCCAAGAGAGCACAAAATGAATTTGAAGTGAAGCTCAAGAAGATTAGAAGTGACAACATCAAAGAATTTGACAACACAAACATAGAAGCCTATTGTGATGAAGTTAGGATCAAGCATGAGGTCTCTGCAACATATACTCCTCAACAAAATGGTGTAGTTGAGAGAAAGAACTGGACCTTGATCACTCTTGCAAGAACAATGCTAGATGAGTACAACACCCCCGAAGCTCTATGGGCGGAAGCTATCAACACCGCATGCTATGCATCCAACCACCTATTCCTTGAAAAGTTTCTTGGCAAGACACCTTATGAGTTGCTCAATGGAAAGAAGCCGGACATCTCCTTCTTTAGGGTGTTTGGTTGCAAATGCTACATCTACAAGAAGCGGCAACACCTAGGGAAGTTTCAGAGACGTTGTGATATTGGTTTTCTTGTTGGTTACTCATCAAAGTCCAAAGCATATAGAGTATTTAATCATGCCACTGGCTTGGTTGAAGAAACATATGATGTGGAATTTGTTGAATCTAACGGCTCCCAAGGAGCACATGAGAATCTTGATGATGTAGGTGATGAACCATTGAGGGAGAACATTCCATTTGGAGACATCAAGCCTAAAGATGATGAAGATGATGTACAAGTAATTGATCCACCTTCTTCATCAAATGTGCCGCAAGATGGTGATAAAGATGGGAGAGTAGAAAATGAAGACACTCATGTCCCCCATGATCAAATGGTGGTACAAGCACAAGATGTTGATGCTCCACAACCTCCTCCTCAAGTGGTCAATAGAAGAAACACACCTCTACTATAAGATCATCCACAAGATCTCATCATAGGGAGTCCATCAAAGGGTGTAATGACTCGCTCACAAAAACTTGCTTCATTTATTGCATATCACACTTTTGTCTCTTGTTTTGAGCCTACTAAGGTAGAAGAAGCTCTTCAAGATCTGGATTGGATAAATGCCATGCATGAAGAGTTGAACAACTTCACCCACAATGAAGTTTGGACTCTTGAAGAGCGGCCAAAAGGTGCAAGAGTCATTGGAACAAAGTGGGTGTTCTGCAACAAGCAAGATGATCAAGGTGTAGTTGTGAGGAACAAGGCAAGACTAGTTGCAAAGGGGTTCTCTCAAGTTGAAGGTTTGGATTTTGGACAGACCTTTGCACCAGTTGCAAGACTAGAAGCCATTCGTATCCTCCTTACATATGCATCACATCATGACATGAAATTATATCAAATGGATGTGAAAAGTGCATTTTTAAATGGCTTTATTAATGAACTAGTCTATGTTGATCAACCTCCCGGGTTTGAAGACCCTAGATATACTAATCATGTTTATAGGTTGTCCAAGGCGTTATATGGGCTTAAGCAAGCCCCAAGAGCTTGGTATGAGTGCCTTCGGGACTTTCTTATTGAGAAGGGCTTCACCATTGGGAAGGTCGACACCACACTATTCACCAAGAAGCTTGATGGGCATATCTTCATTTGTCAAGTGTATGTTGATGATATCATCTTTGGATCATCAAATGAAGATTCTTGCAAAGAGTTTGGTGAATTGATGTCGAAGGAGTTCAATATGTCAATGATTGGAGAGATTACATTCTTTCTTGGTTTTCAAGTCAAGCAAATGAGAGAAGGGATTTTCATCTCTCAAGAGAAATATACAAATGATCTTCTCAAGAGATTCAAGATGGATGAATGTAAGCCAATCAAGACACCAATGCCAACTAATAGACATCTCGACCTAGGTGAGGGAGGTAACACGGTTGATCAAACTCTCTATCGCTCCATGATTGGTAGCTTGTTATATTTAACCGCATCTAGGCCCGACATCATGTTTAGTGTGTGTATGGGTGCTAGATTTCAAGCTAATCCTAAGGAAACTCATTTGATTGCCGTTAAAAGAATCCTTAGGTATCTTAAGCACACGCCGAGCATTGGCCTTTCGTATCCCAAAGGAGCTATATTTGAATTACTTGGCTATTCCGATTTGGATTATGCCGGTTGCAAAGTGGATAGAAAAAGCACATCCGGAGGGTGCCATTTGCTTGGTAGACCACTTGTGTCTTGGTCCTCCAAGAAACAAAATAGTGTGGCTTTGTCCACCGCCGAAGCAGAATACATTGCCACGGGTGCTTGTTGTGCACAAATACTTTACATGAAGCAAACTTTGCTAGACTATGGTGTAGTTCTAGAAAAAGTACCTCTTTTGTGCGACAATGAAAGTGTGGTAAAACTTGCAAATAATCTGGTTCAACACTCTCGCACCAAGCACATAGATATCCATCATCACTTTCTTAGAGATCATGTTGCAAAGAATGATATTTCATTAGAAGGTGTAAGGACCGAGGATCAATTGGTGGATATCTTCACTAAACTGCTAGATGAGGTGATTTTTGTCGGTTGCGGAATGAGCTCAATGTTCTTGATTTTAGTAACTTCACTAAAAAATGAGCTTGTGTTGTCCCTTGCAATGCATTGTAATATTTATGGTAATGCATATAGGGCTTGTCTAACATGGTTAAGATAACCGCCAAAAAGCGTGTGAAGAAGCTTAACCTTGGATCAAACTTGACAAGCAACTAGATTTACTTTCAAGTATTGCATTGCATATGCATGTATGTTGCTTTGTCGTTTATCTTCAATTGCCCTCTTATTGCCTATTTTCTTAAAAAAATTATAGCCTAAGGCAAAATATTTTAAAAATTTTGAGGGTTTGAGAGAGGTCTCTCACATCAGTCCCAATTGGTGTTTATTTAGATCATATTGAAGTTGGGACTTGATTGGGAATAGATAGTATGAAGGACTTTGAAGATTTGCTAGAAAAAGAGTGACCGGACGCTGCACAGGACTCTGATGTCCAGCGTCTAGTCGGTTCACAAAAGGTGAACTGCTACCGAGAAGGAGTGACTGAATGCTGAAACAGTGCTTTCCTAGCATCCGGTCAAATGGCGATCCAGCGTCCGATCGAGCGAAGAAGGCGAAGTCAGGATACACCGAACTCTGGCTGTGTCTGGTCAGTGGCGATCGGACGCGTCCGGTCGTGATTCTAGGGGCAGCGTCCGGTCGCTGCCACCGGAGCGTCCGGTCAGTAGAAAACGTGCGGTTTCTAGACTCCTTGTTTCCTTTTCTATTACGTCATGGGGGCCACCATATAACAGCCATGACCTAACCAAATCAGCTCGAGCCTACATTGACATCACCGCCATATTCGCCCACAACGCTCCTATGCCGCCACCCGCGCCGTGTGCCCTAGCTGCGCCGCCACCCGCTCGCCGTGTGCCACCTCATCCACGCCGCCGCGCCTCTGCTCCACACGCCCGTGCCTTCATGCCGCCATGCAGCCGCTCCAACGCCGCACTACTTTCCCCACCGCTAGCCCATGCCTGCGCGCCACTGCGCCCTGCCTACGCCACCGCCGCCCGCGCGCCACCGAGCTGCACCACGCCGTCTCGAGTCCTCATGCCGTCGAGCTCCCACAGCAGTAGCGCCGCTTCACCAGCATCGCCCCCGTGCACCAGCGCTGACACCGTGTTTTCTGCTCCCATGCCCTAGCTCTAGCATCGCTGTCCATGCTCGTGCCCTCACTGCATTGCTCAATCGCTGAATTTCACCGCAACCCTAACCCTAGCCTCAAATTACCGATCCAGTGGTTCCCCGATTCGTTCCTCTTCTCATCGATTCGTCGGTTCGTAAGGTAGCAAGCCCTCATTTTCAAATTCGTATCCATTGCTTGCTTTCTTAGGGTTTCGTATCTCTAGATATATCGTAATTATTCATATATCCTATCTATTCTATCGTACAGCGAGTCGGTGCCGTTGTGGTCCCATTGGCAGTTGGCAGTGACAGTTGGTTGTTGATTTTCAATAGCAACATTTATTCTTTTCAGATCCATCAGATGGCTCATGTCATGAATGTCGAAGGTGGTCCCGGTGATGAGGATCCGAGGCCCCCGCCTCGCCAGCATACAGATGCAAAAGGCAAGGCGACGAAGAAGCTAGCGACGAGGAAGCGCAAGTACCCTGATGCAGATACAGCGAGAGTAGCCGCAGTTGTAGAGGCCGCAGAGCGTACAGAGAGAGGAGGTGCTCAGAGTGGTGTTATTATTGCAGATCAGCTGTCTCCATCTACGAGGGTTGCACTTGAGTAGGTTGAGCGCCGTCATGGTGGTCTAGCTAGGACTCTCATGGTTGGAGGACGGCGTGTCGCTATTGATGAGAGTCAGCCTCAGGGGGAGCCTCAGCAGTAGCCACAGCCAGCAGAGCAGACTCAGGAGGGAGAGCAGGCTGAGGAGATAGAGCAGGCACCTTAGCCACAGCTTCGCCGCTTTGGTCGTACCCGTGCTCTAGTCACACCGAGGTCAGAGACACAACGGAGGGGTTCTCGCCCACCGCCTAGACCATAGGGTCCGCCTCTAGTGACTCACTTAGATTTGAGGGACGCCATGGCCAAGCAGGTTCAACAGCTCAGATTTGTGGACTTTGAGCAGTGGTTCCCGCTGAGACCGGATGAGCATGCCTTAGAGGGTTTCTACACACCTCTATAGGAAGATTTTTATAATGCAAATCTTAACAGTGGGGCCATATTCAGATCTTAGAGGGTGTGCAACATTGAGACTATTGCAGCAGCAGCTAGAGGGCATATACACCCTTACCTAGCTTACCTGCCAGGGCTAATAGATTTACTTGGACGGATAGGCTTATATGTTCCATCTTGGGTCCGTCAGTTCTATGCTACACTCTAGATTGACCGCAGCACAGATTTATACACTTTGCATTCAGAGGTAGAGATTATAGGCTAACGAGCACTAGGGTCAAAGAGATACTCAAACTTTAGGAGCAGCCCATCTAGCTACATGAGGTTTGCTATGGACAGACAGCGCCTCCTAGACATCCTCACGGCGGTCTTGTGCCCTCTATAGATCTAGTCCGCCATTATTTTACAGAGCCATTTGGCGAGGGGTCGAGCATGACACCTAGTGATCTCACTCCTATAGCTAGAGTGCTAGATGCTATTATGAGGAGGACACTGTTTTTGAGGATTGGGTATCGTGAGGGCTTGACTCGCATATAGTTATGGTTACTAAACTCTCTGATGCAGCAGACAATGTTTGACATTTGTGATCTCCTTCTATCAGAGATGGAGGATACTATTGCAGAGGGGTTCAGGGGTCATAGGCAGTGGCCATATGCTCACTAGGTTAAATTCCTGATCCACAGGGCAGTTACTGTGAGGCCATCAGAGATGCTGGCAGAGTATAGTGGTGCTACTACAGAGTTCCCTGCATACAACATGACTCAAATGATCCATCATAGTGTGGTGAGGACATCTAGCCAGCCAAGCCAATGTCCAGAGGTGCTAGAGACTATAGCTCAGCAGGATGAGACCATGAGGAGCATATCAGCTATAGAGGAGGAGCAGCTTGATGCTCAGTAGGAGGGGATTATCGCGAGCGACCCTAG
>NW_027096202.1:0-40000 GCF_019320115.1 Miscanthus floridulus
TGATTGCTCAGATGATGACTACCAGCATATTCCTCATATCCCTCCACATTGACATGACCATGAGGCCGGTAGTTCCAGTTCAGCTCCACCTGCACCGTAGACAGACCCTGCTCTACTTGCCATCCTTGAGCGGATGAGGCTAGATTAGGCTCACCAAGCACAGAAGACCGCCGCTACTTTCACATAGTTCCAGACTAGGCAGGATGAGTTCTAGTGACAGCAGTAGGCCATGCATCAGTAGTAGCTTCTCATGCAGCAACAGCTACTTGGGTTTATGCAGCATGTTGTGACAGCTATTGGGGCTCCACCACCACAGCCTGGTCAGCCTACCACCACTTCTATGACTCTAGCTTTATAGCCTAGTGGGCTTCAGAGTCAGGGACAACCACCAGCACAGTTTTCTTCACCTATAGAGCAAGTGTCCTAGTGGTTTGCCTTGCCAGTGCTAGCCCTGCAGTTCACACCTCTTTAGACGGGCTTCACACCAGCTCAGACTTTCTTGCTGCTAGTGCTAGATACCTCAATCCCAAGGAGCCTTGGAGCAACTTTTAGTGAGTTGATAGGGCAGCCTACTCCGCCATATTTACATGTCCCAGGTCCTTCTATAGTTGCACCTATTACCAGGACTATAGAGACGCTCCCTTCTTCTGTTGCATCATCAGAGCCGCCTATTTTAGTTATACATGCACAGTCTATGGCCGCTCCAGTCCCTAATCCGACCTAGACCGCTTCAGCATCGCTTCCAGCTACACAGGGCCAGACAGCTCAGAGCTCAGGGTTAGATGATGATGGCACACAGTTCTAGCTCGCTCCTCGTACCTCAGCGCCCGACTCGTCCACTGTAGCCCCGCCGACCGGCCCTTAGGTTTCGGTGTTCGACGCCAAAGGGGGAGAGGGATCGAGTATGTTAGACTTCGGGGGAGCGACTACTTATCTAGGGGGAGCTTAGTATTCTATTATATTTGGTTTTTATGTGTGATACACTATTATGCATTCGTGTGTGTTTACTTTCATGCATCAAACTATATTTATGTGATAGTGATATCTACACGATCGTGATATGTGACATGTGTGCTCTCTACTTTGAATCTCTTATATGTCATATCACTTTTGTTATGTTCATTTGCTTTGCTTCCGCGTTTTACTCTGATGCAAATGAGCTTTATTACTTCTACTCATGCTTATTTCATGTCTTTTGAGTACATCATGTTGGCTTGGGTCATATAAGCTTGCCTAACTCCTTTGTTCTTATTGTCAAAAGCTTATATGAACCAAGCATGTTAAAAACCTCAACTCTTTCACATACTCGAGGTGGTATTGTCATCAATCACCAAAAAGGGGGAGATTGAAAGCCTCTAGGCCCCTAGTTAGGTTTCGGTGATTAATGACAATATGTGATTACTATGACTAACGTGTGTTTTGAAGAGGCAACTAAGTTAGGTCATGGTAATGGAGATCGATTGGGATATCATTATGGTCATGCCCCTATGATGGAAATCGTTTCGGTTTTCAAAGGATGAACGACAAGGTTAAGGATGGACTAGTTCTAAGGGTCGATTGGAGTGGAAGAAACACTTAGAGTAGTTTAGGACTTTGTTTTTCCTTTGGCCGTACTATTAAGGGGGGTATGGACGGGTAGCTTGACCTAGGTGAGTCTAGTGAGTTAGGTGTGGTGCACACTTGCTAAATCTAGCACTAGGTAGCTCCTAAAATCCCTTAGATCCTTTGGAGCAAACTTCATTCACATATGATCAAGAGTTGCAAGTGAATGGAGGGTCAAATACTGACTGGACGCTGGCTCTGGGGTGACCGGACGCTGGCGTAGAGTCTGGTCAGTTCATTTGATCAAGGTGAAATCATCTGGTGCGACCGGACGCTGAGAGGTGAAGTGACCGGACGCTGAGTCTCAGCGTCCGATCGACTCCAATATGGTTCCAGAGAGGGAAAATCATGACCAGACGTGTCCGGTCAGTGTTGACCGGACGCTGTCCAACGTCCAGTCACATTTTAAACACTGGAGTTCGGGGAGAACTGACTGAAGCATCCGGTCAATATGGCCGGAGCGTCCGGTCACCCCGCAGAGGCACATAATGGTTCGATTTTCAGCCATGGTTATAAATACTTTCTCCATTCGTGTGTGGGGGTACTTTTGCTCATTCCAACAGCTGAGAAACACCTTTAAAAGTGCCAAGAAGAGCAAGGTCCTAGTGAGGTGATTGAGATTTGAGAATCCCAAAGAGAGCCCTCATTAGTGAGATCAAGAGTAGCAAAGTGTGCATCCACCCTTCTCATTAGGCTTGTCATGCTCAAGTGAGAGTTCGTGCTTGTTACTCTTGGTGATCGCCATCACCTAGACGGCTTGGTGGTGATTGGGAGTTTGGTGATCATCCGGCGGAGCTTGTGGATGACCCAACTCACGTTGTGAGCGGTTGTGGGTGATTCACCGCGACGGAGTGTCAAAGAATCAACCCGTAGAGAGCACTTCATCCTTGCGCGGATCAAGAGGGAGCTACACCCTTGCGCGGGTGCTCCAACGAGGACTAGTGGGGAGTGGCGACTCTCCGATACCTCGGCAAAATATCGCCGCGTTCCTCCTCTATTTACTTTGAGCATTTACTTTGAGCAATTCAATTCTTGTCATTTACGTTCATAGAATTGCCATGCTAGAGTAGGATTGGAACATAGGTTGCTAAACTTTTTGTGCGGTAGATCAATAGAAACACTTTCTAGGCACAAGGGGTTAATTGGGCTAACCATAGGACTTAATTATTGCAAACAAATTTAGAATTAGCCCAATTCACCCCTCCTCTTGGGCATCTTGATCCTTTCAAGAGCGTTGTCAGTTTATCACCATCGATTCTTGTCTTCAGCCGACAATGATAGCACCACATCATTGTCGGTTCTTGGGTAGAACCGGCAGTGATATGTCACCGTCCACTCACTATAGGTTCCAGCCACAAACCAGCAGTAATGTGGACCTTCACTACTTGTTCTTGGCCACCCCTAATCATTTTCTAATTTTGAAGCATAGAACCGGCAGTGAAGGGTTTTCACCGCTGGTTAGCCAAAATCCGGCACTGATGTCCTATTCTGCAGTAGTGAGACATGCATTGCAAACTCTTTGGCCAAATTGAAACAACACAGCATATCTTTTTTTAGTGTTATTTTGGAAACTACGTACATCTGGTGGACTTATCATGATGTGTTTTTTTTTCTGGAGAATGGTTCCAACAAATTTATTAGCCCAGTTCTCTAAGCTTAATAGAAGAAAAAGGAACTGTCTTCAAATCCAAGATGATCTGTATAAGTTAGAGTCTTTGGTTAACCCGTAATGACTATGTTTTATCAACAAAATTATTACCCATATAACTTTTGTGGTCACGGATGGATCAATTTTTTGCAGAAATGATGCATCCTACTCATGGAAAAGGAGAAAAGTTGTCCAATGATGGCAACAGAGACGTTATCATGACACTTGGCGCAACCAAACGATCAGTGTAAGCTCTGTCGTTTATCAAAGTTTGCTACAATGTACAGACGCTCTTTTACGCGGTTGTTCTGTTGGTTTTTGTCATTGTCTTTTGGATTGGTTTAGACGGAAGTGCCTTGAGGACTGTGTTGTTTCTCATATAAAGCTAGCTACCCAAGCAAACCTTAAACTTTGCTTTCTACAAAGGGGGGCCAATGGTCTTTGGTCCAAATAATCCTATGATGGATCACCAGTATGTACATGATCTACGAAAGTTATTGTGAATTTTATTGTAGTTTAATTTTCTACTTAACAAAGTCAGGTCGTTGTACAGTCCTAGTAAGACATATCAGTAGCTGCTGAAGTATTGTATCTCATATTGATCTGGTGTAGGCCTGTCATGCCCACACATTAATATACACTCTATTTCATTCGTAATTAATAAAACCATTTGTGTTAAAAAAATCATTTTGGTTGTGGCTTCTCATTTCAAATTATCAAATATGCATCCCACATTCAATTTTCTTGAGGCCTTCCTTATTATTAGCAAACATAAAGTAATAAAACGTATTGGTCTTGACCCCTCATCTCTTATCAGGCCTGCTTGATACATCAAATTCTTAATAGGACTTTCTTTCTCAATGAATACAAATACCTTTGAAAGGGTTTTACTCCTCACATTTCTCTAAGCAAAAGTAATAAGCTAATTTTGTTTTCTAGCTATGAACATCTAGCTAATCCATTCTTAAAAATATCATTAATTACTGGAGATATATTACATTACAAGTTAAAATGTGTTAAATGGACAATGACGAGCAGTTCTAAACCAAAATTTGGGGTGAGGTACCTTCTTGGGAACGTGCACAAATCTAATTAAGAGGGTGGCAACTTGCTAGGATATCAACTTGCTAGCACACAATGCAAATTGTCACTTTTTGATGAGCCTAGATATAAATGAAAACCTTAGCAATAGTTCCTCTCAAAAAAAAAAAGAAAACCTTAGCAATAGTTTATTTAGTGAACCCAGCAACATAAAACAATGATTATTGAAGATTGTCACATCATCCTGCTTTAATCGAATAAACAGACAGTAGGTTGACGTAATCGTAATACTATATATAGTTTAACTTAAATAAATAGGGTTGTACTTCTGAAACATCTAATGAAAGTTTAACACCACATTTATTAGTTATTCATGCACAGGTTGTTCGATCGATGTATGTCTAATCAGTTTGTAAATAAGGTTTGGAGACTAAAGAAGCAAAATGTAATTATATAACATCAGAATGTGAAGAAGACTTCAGAAAGGCTATGTGATTTAATATGCTGGTAGGTTCTCATTGTGTAATGTTTCATTTCATGTGTAGGACTATCAAAGCTGACATACAATAGGCATATAGTAGTGTTGCAATCGATGGAAATTTCCCTTCCTTATGAATAAATAAATGATAGACACCTTACAACAAATGAATGCACCAAGCCATCCATATGGTCTCCACCCATGTGTGCTATTTCATGCCCTCTCCGTTTTATCTCTCGAAGTTACTAATAGGACCACTTGATGTCGCTAGACAGGCCCATACCAAAGATTTTGAGGTCCTGGTGAGAAATATAAAATGTTGCCCTATACTAGGAAAATGCAAACAGTAGGACGAAAGCGCAAGCGACCCAACACACTCCAGGTGCTTTTTTTCCCTACCCACGCATGGTTTTTTTCTTTTTTTTAATGCACTGCAATCACAACGTCACATTACCCTTGTAGTGCAATCACCATTGTCATGTCTCGTGAACACCGCCATAACCACGTCCCATATCTAACCTTGTCTCCATCTCACCACCATTCCTCCACATGGTGCCATGGCAGACTGATAGGGTTTCGCGTTGTGTCGGGCACTAGTGGTGAGCTTGATAGTCCGAAGCAATTAACGCATGCCATGCAACCTTTCTCCCCGCATCCCCTCAATAATTGCACCCCCACAGCTCAGGTGCCCATGGTGATGGCAGCAGCAGCTTTGGTCCAAGTGTGGCACCCTAGGTCATGGCTGCCCACGTCATGGTAGCCCCAATGTCGCCATCCCTGCTCGTGCCATGGGCACCTCACAAAATGCTAGCTCGACATATCCTCATGCTCCGTCGCCCTACTACAAAAATGATTTTGCGAGGCACTACCTAAACATTAACGGAGGCGGTCAGAAATTCAACCACCTCATAAAATGGAGGATTTTTAGAGGTGGACGTTTTTATTTACGGAGGTGGTCACAATTAACCGCCACGCAAAATGCATTTACAGAGGCAGACATTTTATTTACGGAGGTGATCAAAATTGTCCGCCTCGGTAAATCAATTTATGGAGACGGTCCTAAAATCTATTTACGGAGGCGGGGCCTCTTAAGAAGTCCGCCTCCAAAAATGGAGGCCGTTTTCGGAGGCGAACACCTTATGAGGCCCGCTTGCGTTAATATGGTTGAGGTCCAGCGAGACCTGTTAATACGCGCGGCCTATTTCTCTCTATCGGGCCTATATATAGAGTGCCTTAGGGTTTCAGGATCACTCCACCTCTCTCTCTCAACCCACACCTAGCCGCCTCCCTCCCTCCAGTCCCTGCCTCTCTCTCTCTCCAGGCGCCTCCCTCACTCTAGTTCCTCTCTCTCTCTCTCTCTCTCTCTCAAGGCGCTCTCATGGCGGCGGTGCCCTCTCCTCTCCCCCTCTCATGGCCGACAGAGGTGGTTGCTCGTCCTCCATCGGTGGCATGCCCTCTAGGAGCGGCCTACCTGTGAGGTGGACCACTGGCGCGCTTCCCTCTCCGGCGTACCGGTTAGGTGGAGGGCCGGCCATGCCCAAATCAGGAGGAGGAGGCCGGCCACGCCCGGATCCGGCAATGAGGACCACCGGCGCGCCTCCCTCTTTGGCGTGGAGGCGAGGAGGAGGCTGGCCATGCCTAGATCCGGCAATGAGGAGGCCGGCCACACCTAGATCCGGTGAGGAGGAGGCCGGCCACGCTCTGTCCGGTGAGGACCACCGGCCGCCTCCCTCTCCAGTGTGGAGGCGAGGAGGAGCTCGGCAGCGCCTAGATCTGATGATGACGACGGTGTCCTACGTCCCTGCTCCTGCATGTGGCATGGCGGGAGATGGCGGATCCCTTCTTCGAGCGGCACGACGGGCGATAGCGGGGCTACATCTAGCTAGTGGGCTGGGAATGAGCTCACCGGCCGGCTCGGGAATGGGCTCGGGGATTTTTTTTCCGATTAACCAAGGTGGGTGTTCTAAGGCGCCCGCCTCCATTAATGTATTAACTGTGGCAGGCAATGCAACCGCCTCCGTAGTTCCATTAAGGGTGGCCTTTGATTGGAGGCAGTTGCAATGCCCGCCTCCATTAACCAAGAGCGCCCGCCTCCATCAAGTTTTATGTAATAGTGTCACTAATGCTTGCTGCTTGGGTGGACGATCTCTTCTCACCTCCACATCACACGTTTGCAAACTAGTACAAGGGCAAGTCGTTGACGTGGAAATCCTATCAGCCACCACATTGTGCCTCTTGTGACATCTATGATGACATCCAAGGGTAAATCATTGTAGGCCGCAATGTCGACCTGCCATTCTCTACACCCTCAAGCACAAGCACGGGGTCTTTTAGAAAGATAGTACGTGATGCTTAATCTCCTATCCCCTATTGGTTGATTTAAGGCTTTGTTATTTTATTTGAGCATTCAATTCAGTGGTTGGATATCCTAACCACTACTACAGAAATGAACTTGCGCAGCGTTGCATAATTGGCCTCCGTGGCGGGCACTGTTTTTGCCCGCCACGGTAATTCGGTGGCCGGCCGGCCACTGAAACGCCCGCTGCGGTAAATGATTTACGGCAGCGGGCAACCTTATTTGCCCGCTGCGGTAAATCCTCATTTACGGCAGCGGGCACTCTTTCTCTCGTTCTCATCTCCCTCCCCGCAGCCCAGGTTCTCTTCTCTCACTCCCCCTCCCCATCCCCATCCCCTCCACTTTCTCATTGCTCCTCCGCCCCATCCCCCGCAGGAGCGGTGCAGAGGAGGCCGCGTCGGTGCGCGGCAACGAGGAGGCCGCGGTGGAGCAGGCGGTTGCGGTGCGGCGCGCGGCGGGCGGCGTGGCGGCGCGCGACGGCCAGCCGGGCGACGGCGCGCATGGGGCCGCGACAGCTGGGCGCGACGGCGGCGACCTCGTCCAAGGGCGACCAAGGCGTCCCGGCGGTGGATCGACGACGACAGCCTCCTCCAAGGCTGGATCGAGGCCTCCCAGCGACGGATCGAGGCGTCCCGGCGGCGGATCGACGACGACAGCCTCCTCCATGGCCTCACGGCAGATCTAGCGCCCTACTCGTCCACGGCGCGGGTCCGGCCTCCTCTTCGTCCTCGGGCGCGGATCCGGTCGATCTGCGCTCCCTGGCCGTAGATCTGGCGAGGTCATCCTCCCTGGCCGTGGATCCGGCGAGGATGACCTCTCCGGCGGCGGATACGGCGAGGAGGAGACCCCGGCGGCGGATCCAGCGAGGTGCGGTGGCGCTGGTATTGGGCTGGGAACGGGCTCGTCGGTGGGCTCGAGAATGGGCTCACCGACGGGCTCCTGGGTTTTTTTTTTGTTTTTTTTAAACTATTAACCGCGGCGGGCATCCTAAAGAGCCCGCCGCGGGAAATCGATTAACCGCAGCGGGCAAAGCGGCCCGCCGCGGGAAGGCCATGATTTACCGTGACCTTTCGGCGGTGGCGGACGCGTTTGCCCGCTGCGGGAAAGCAAATTCGCCCGCCGCGAAAAACGTTTCTGTAGTAGTGAACGTTTTGCGATCCAATTTTTTGTAGTCATTATTGCAGTGCAGAACATGAGGATTTGGGGATGATCCCAATGTGAGTTTAGTGAGTAACATGTATATTTATTTCTTGGAACACCTAGGAGAGTTGTGGATCATTGTGTTAAGAAGAAGAAAAATGGGGGTAGAAAAATCGTATATGTAGTTTTCCTTGCAATTGATTTTTATGGGCATAATACAGTAGTATAGTCTTGCACAACAATTTAGATAGCAATTGATGATATAGTAGTGTGGTAGCAATTTAATTAATCCTAGTTCTTCCATCATGACGATGTACTTGAGCCTTTGAGAAAAGAAAACCAGGGACTTTGTATATATACACTATAATTTAAAAGTTCCATAACCGAAGCTCTGGGAGTACATGAAAAATACATGGGGAATTTCTGCATGGCTAATTTATTAGTCCTTTGTGGTACCTGATTGTGTGCTCATAGTACTTATATGTTTAGTACTTTGGAAGTAAGCATCAGCTTAGCTTGGGTATGTTGGGCTAAATCCAGCTTGTGCACACGTGTGGTGACTCAGCCGGAAAAACCAAGTCAGCAGGAGGTGGGAACGCGAGGATTTGAATCCAGTCAAGG
Source organism: Miscanthus floridulus (assembly GCF_019320115.1). NCBI lineage: Eukaryota > Viridiplantae > Streptophyta > Magnoliopsida > Poales > Poaceae > Miscanthus > Miscanthus floridulus. The sequence continues at coordinate 8,887 of NW_027096202.1, forward strand.
CAGTGCACGGTGAGCGCGCCCACGATGTGCGCGGCGTGCGCCTGTTACGCTGAAGCCATATTGTATCCATGTTTTAGCAGTTTTTTCTTTAAGTGTATTGTGTGTATTAGCTATAGAATTAATAGCTGGGGCATTACACTAGTTAGAAGTTGCTTAATTCAGTGTAAGCGTGCGTTGTATCCTTCAGACCAATCAGATGAAAATAGCTCTGTCAGCAGCTGACAGTTGCCATGTCTGTGCGCGCTTTGTGTTCTTGATTCATCCCGTTCCAGTTTGATTTCTCGTTTTCATAGGTTAGCCACTGATCAAGCTTGCGTGATTGTTTTCTTGAGGCTAACACCGGCATTATCCTATGATGTTGTAGCCAAGGACGCGCTGGTAATGTGGTGTGGGCTTAGAGCATTCTGGAGCAGCTGACTGTTTTTCAGGACTGAGTTTGGGTAAGAGCATGCTTTGTCGCTTGTGAAGGAAAATTCAGCAGTTCAAAGGGAGACAGCCATTGTTGAGTACAAATGTGGGATGCCTTTGTGTATATATGAAGTGCCAAAACCAAAACCTGCACTGTACAGCTAGATAGCAATCCATTTTTTATCTACACATTCTTGAGGTTCACAACCTGAACCCCATCCTATGCAACAGAATATCAGCACTGTTCCCAAACAAACAGTCAAACCCAAGGCTAAATTAAAGATGCCCGCAAGGAGCCACTAGAAGGCTTCAATACTTCCAATAGCAACTCAAGGTTGGTTGATCTTAGTGTTTGTTAACACATTGTCCATGTTATCTATACTCTGTTTTGTTGGATATGTTTGTGGTACATTGGTACGTCCCAAATTTCCCAGCAAGAATTGGAACCTTATTTTTCCATTAGCTTCCTGCTTTATCGTTTGTACATGTGAGATAGGGAGATTGAATATATCTGCATTAGGAACCGTTAACAAGTGTTTCAACTTTGTAGTTATCATTTCACCCCCCCCCCCCCCCCCCCCCCCCCCCGCACCTTTGTATCCTTGTTATTTTTGCAGCTCATTCATAAACATTGGATTGATTAGCAATGATAAGTGTATTTCTCACTATAAAGTTAGTGGGAAGGTAAATTTCTTTTATGCGCGTGTGCTCTTCTCCTTCTCTATTTTCCATCATACAACTGGCTTCATGAAGTAGGATTTTGTGGAACCTTATCTTTACTCCATCCATGGATTGAGAGAAGCAATTAAAGGCAGGGATGTAAAGGGTGTAATTAAACTTCTTATGTAGGTACAATTTCTCTTTCTTGTGTCTAGCTGATCTTGTCCTCTTAAACTTTTTAAAAGGAATGCCACCTGGATTCTTACATTCAACGTCAGGCAGGGAGTGGCTTCTAACTATGACAACAAACAAGGATTTACTTTGCTACATTGGTACGAGTTCTTTTGATTCATCTCTGTGTGGTTGATTTGTTCAAGCTTCTTTGTATTATTTGCTTGACTGTCTGTGGATAGTTGTGTAATCATACAACACTACCACTGCTGCCCGCGCTTCGCTGCGGGTGATGTGCTTGGTATAGGAAAAATCTTGGGAAATATGGCTCATATATCTAATATGTTTTCTCATCGCGTTGCTACGAAAGGTTAGTCTCTTTGGTACATTAAATGAGAAAATATGGGAAGGAAAGGTAACATGTTTTTTTCATTACAATGTTATAAACAAACATAGAGGTTGGTTGTCATTACATGGTGCCTATTCTAGGGCAGCAAATCAATGACATGTTAGTGGAAAGAAGTATTCGATGGAGTTGGGCTCAAGCAACTAACACGCTTAGATTCAAAGCACAACATTGGCTAGGATTACATTATAGGTGGAAAGAGCAAAAACTACAACACAAGTACGTCTCCTAACGCGAGGGTTTAGAAAAGAGTGAATTAGGATCCACTCAACTTAGGCGAAACTACAACACATTTCGTAAATCTGGAATTACACGAAAGATTACACGACGTCGAATACTAAATTACACCGGGATTTAAAGTTACATGGTTAAGAGCAACCTAGTACAACCAAGGCTTACTCCATAAGTCGGGATGGACGAGGGCAATGGAGAAACAACAAGATAATGATTATCCAAAACATGGCGTATGACCAACAGATTCAGAAACAGGAGACTGAGAAGTCAAACATCGTGAACCCTAAGACCAAACTAACCAAGGGTAGACTTGAACTTCTTCGAAAACTAGATCCCTTCTTCTCAGATTACACCATCGCCTTTGTTAGACGAACCTAGTTCCACAATGACGACTGGATCTCGTAGCTCTGCTTCGGATTCAGAGGGATGGGGATGAAGAAGAAGAGCAAGGACCAAGGACATCTTATAGTGGCGAACGGAGATGGGGCGCAGTGCACCGGAAGTGGAGATGGCATGGATGGGATACACTGTCGGTTAACGCTATGGGGATAAAGTCGGCCATGGCGCGCTACCTGCGCAGGCGAGCGAAGGGGGGGATAAAGGAAAGGAGAGAGTGTTCACTCGACGAGGGAGGTGTGCGGGCGGCTGTGTCCCCAAAAGAAGAAAGAAGGGGGGTCCGGTACGGGGACGAGGGCGAGGATCAAGAGCGGACCGGAGGCCGAGAAAAGGAGAAGCGCATAGTGCATGAGGACGACGAGTGCAGCACGATGTCGCGGACATGCGAGGACAGGGTGCTAATGGGCCCGACACCGACGACATCCGCGGTGCACGCGGCGACAGCGACCCGGCGTGCGTAGCGTGGTCAAGCTGGGCACAGTGCTTGGGACTTGACATCCACTCAGGCTTTTCTAAGCACTCCCTACTACCCAAGGCTAACTTTTCCTAGGTGTTCTTCTTTCCTTCCCTTCCTTGTCCACAATATGCGCCAAACTTTGTATGAAGTGAGATCGCAACATACATGCTTGCTCCGAAACCACCTCCTCTTGTTTACTTTGAGAGAATACTATTTCATCAACCCGTTATGAATTTCCTGTTCAAACACCTGAATATTGGTATCAAAAGTGGTATAGCGGTGTAACTTGGTAAAGGTACTTGGTCAACAACCTCGATACCAGCGCATGCCGAGTAGTGTCACCATTTGGCAGATGTTCCATAGGGGCCCTCGGTTTCGTCACAGCACCATAAGCTATTAACCAGGCAACTACTACCAACGTACACGCAATGAAGATAGTGGGGTCATAGACCACAGAATCAGAGTAGTATTGCAAGGGAAGATTCAAACAACAAGGGTTCCTTTCGCAACAAGGGACAAGGACTTCAAATCCAACAATGGATTTGATTTAAAGAGATTCAAGTGTTTTGCTGGGACATCCACAATTAGTCAATATAGTGTCCTATGTTATCCAATCACGGCTGGTTTTCTCGCATCCGAATGGTAATTTCTCTTGTAACCCACTTAACATCGCCCTCGAAAACCCTAAGCACGTATAACATAGTGAAATAAATAAAATGCATATTACAAATGTCCTTATGCTGGTACAACATATAGGCACTTACTCTCCCATTCTGGACACATCGTTCACCTTTCCTACGATCGGGCTACATCAACAACTACGGACGAAATACAACGGAAAGATTACAATACCGGTGGACAGCGATGAAAGGCACTACTAACTACGGGTACATCATCCTAAGGCAACTAATCTACTTTAGACCATGCATCTTCATTCCCGGGTTCGGTGGATTCTTCTACCGCCATGGCTATGGATCTGCCTTCTCTCTTGACAACGGATGAGTGAGAGGAATCAAGGGTTCTACTTCTAACATTTTCGAGGGTGGAGGTGCTGGTGGTACTACAACACCGGTTCTCCTTCTTTCTGACGGGTGGACAGGGATCCCCTCCACGATCAAGGGATACTGCCGTTTAGCAGTCAGCGTCCTCCGCTTGGCCCTGGTGACAAGGTAGGCCTCTCCCAAATGATGGGCATGTCGATCTTCAGCCTCTTTCAGAGCTTCTGACATGGCAGTCTCCCGACTCTCAGCGGCTGCCGCACTTTCATGCGCTTCGGTAAGCTGCATCTGGAGCATCCTAGAGAAGATCTTGGCTTCCTCGGCTCGCCAAAGTCACTTCCTTAGCTTCAAGGCTTGCCAGTCATACTGCTCATCCAGAGCAAGCAGGTACGTGGTCAAGTGCACCATGGTAGGACTATCTTCTTGCGCATCCCGCCCTAGCAAAGCCTCCATGCGAGCCCTCCATGCCCATCGGTTCTTTTCCAAAGGTGGAAAGAACCTCATGGGGGTACGGGCACTGGGCTCTTCATAGATCTGGCAAAGGTACCACAAGGCTTTGTGGGCCACAACCTGGTAGGTGTCGATGAAGCGAAACCCGGTTGCGGTCACATTCCAGGCTTCAGTGATGTCAGGGAACTCTTCACTCTTCTCAATGTAGACGGTAACTTCACACCGCTTAGTGCCATGCTTTTCATACTCACGGCCCTCATACTCGGGACGATCTTTGACTCTGAGCTTTTGCAGGGTGGCATACAGGATCCTGGGAAACCCTCAGTGTTCAGACAATAACTACTAACCCAGGCTCCTATCATCGTTGGCGGTGGTTGCAAGGAAGGACTGAGTGAAAAGCTGGCTCAAAAGGAAAAGCTAGGCGAGCTAAAGTGCACCGGGTGGTGGTACCAACAGCTAAGCCAGACCCTGCTTATAAAGGCAGAGCGGTCAGTGGTCCTAGCACGGTTCACCAAGGTTCCAGCATGAGATCACTATAAATGAATCGACCGAATTTTTCACGCGTTCGAGGCGAGCGATGTCCGAGGCCATTAATGACTAATATGGCTGCAAGACAAGGTTCTGACAAGAGCCTAGAAAAGAGTATGGGGAGACGCAGGTCATGGCAGGCGTGAACCACAGGCGACGCGAAGCACAAAGCCACAGTTTAGCATTAACTCCAGAATAGGAATGAGTCAGGCGTGCACCATACGACACGCGTGACACCTATGGATGGCGTATCTGCAAGTAATATGTGCACTACAATGCACAAACAGGATATACATGAATGCACGTCCCATACATCCTTCTACTGTTGCCAACATATAGGGCAACCGTTCTTAGATTTTTGGCACACCGATCTCTCCCGGTAGCTAGCCGATACTATCGGACTATGCTCGGGGTTAGTGTACCTGCAGAGAACTTGATTAAGCCTACCTAAGTCAGTAGAGTGTCATCTATCCTGGATACATAACCATAGTAATGGGGCTGCTTATATAACTTCGCATGCAACTTCCTAACTTTTTGAAAATAATTTGTTGTCAAGTTTTAGTTTAGAAATAGGTTCCGAAGCTTTATTTCCTCATTTATGCCGATGGTGCTGCTGGTAGTGTAGGGCACACGAGCGGTGCAAGGAAGGCAGTAGATCTTCGGCCGTAGTCCACAGCGATCGACCTGATATTTGCCATGGTGAGGTGGATACGGAGGTGCTAAGGGATGATGGGACGTTGCATGGCTGGGAAAGTTGAACCTGCACTGGCTAGGGAGCCGTATTAATGGCGACCAACCCCAACCATCGACCACCTCAGGAGCAATGTGCACGCAACCCAAGCCATCTCTTAGATGCATGGATGCATGTGTAAGTACAAATGTTATTGCATGGTCGGTGAATTGTTTTTATCTGATGGTAAGGAGTAGAGGCATTAAATGTGTCCACCTGCCTGACTTGTTTTTGTGATGATACCATGGAGGGGAGGCATTAAATGTGTCCACCTACTTTCGACCCACCCTGCGTAGGTGAAGATGTCCAGTGCTTTCAAATTTACTGAGTAAATTTCTAGATAGCTTAGGGAGGCACTCGTGCATGCATGGAAATTTACTGCCTAGTATCTATTGATAGTAAATTCATTAATGTAAAAGGAGAAGGCACATATGATGTGAATTCCTCATTTCATAGTTACTTTTTTTATGTAAAGGACACGTGAAAGCATAGTGATGTAAATCCCCCTACCGTAGTAACTTTTTGCAAGCAAAGTACACCTATAGTTTATATTGACCTTGCATGCATGGTCATTCAATTTTTCATCTACTTCATTGAATGCATCCACTTGCTTCATGTATCCACTGCTGAATGCATGGAGGAAGGCTGGTTGTGATGCGTTTCATCTGAGTCGTGGAATTTCTATCTAACACACTAACTAAATGGAACATACGTGGACACCCTAGGAGGCCGCACAGTCATTTTGCATTGCTCATGGCATAATATTTGCCTTGTTTCTCACTTAACTGTTAGGACGATGGCTATGTAATGTACCTTCTTGCAATCTATGACACATGTATTATTTAAAAAAATAGAAGAATATGGAAATTAGAGCATTTAATATTCCATGCCATAGCTCGATTGAAACATGCACATAGGAGAAAGATGACTTATCAGCGTGTTAAGACCATGACTATAACTACTCCAGAAATGATTTTCATTAGGATCAGAGACAATGTCTTTTATTTCCAGAGGTGACACATTTGTCCAATTATCTCTATAAATGATTCTAGGAGACCAGAGATTTTAGGAGAAGCTCAAAGCATATGCCCGTCTCTGAAAATAGATTTTTAGAGGTGAGTACCTTAATTTAGCCATCTCTATAAATGGGCATTTACAGAACGGCCATGTTAAGAGGCATGTCTCTGAAAATCCCGAGAGTAAACTTTTTCTCGAATGAATTTGCATGTACAACTCAATGTGCTTGGTTTGTCAATGTGTATGGGATCCATATACATGAAAACCGACGAGATGATGTCGCAGAATGCGACGGTAGCCTTAGGAATGTCGTAGTGTGTATGTACGTAGCTCATGGAGCAGCTGTCATGCATAGAGATCTGTGTATCAGTACATGAGTGTGCCTTAACGTGGTTGAGTGAAAAAAAATAGAAAGACAAGTTTCATCCGCTAGTGGGCTAAATTGCCATGCATGATCGAGCCGAATCCAGTCACAACTCATGAGGCACTAGTGATTAGCGCGAGCCCTTGCGCGCAGCTGGCACCATAGTTTTTTTAGTAAAAGTACAATTGATTATAAATAATGACATGAAATAAAAGTACAAAGTAGATCCGAGATGTTTGAAGATTACAAAGTTAACACATTAATAACATTGGTTATAAGATAGCTGACATAACCTAAAACACATATAGGACAACTGAAACTTAATCTATATTTAAAGATATGTAACATACCAAAAAAACACACTATAATTGTCTTATCAATTGATCAATATCACCGACATTGTTGTTGAACCACTTCATGCAAGGAACATTATAGTTCCTTTGTCACCAAAAACAATCATTGATATATCCATCACAGAGAGCATTCTGCAACTAAGGAAATTGGCTTATAGGTGTCCATGTTGACCAATCCAACATCCTTGCAAGAAGCATGCAATTCTAAGTTTTTTAGCGTGTTCGGCTCCCCTCCTTGCCGCTGGCTGCGGTATATAGCAGCCTGGCTGGCTGCTAAAGCAAGCTGCTGGCCGCCAGGCTTCCATGCAGACTACTCCAATATCCTTGCCGCCTGGAGTTAAGCAAGCTAAAAGGCTTCCATGCAGAGTACTCCAGGCTTCCATGCAGACTACTCTAGCCTTCCATGCAGACAACTACAACATCCTTGTAAGCATCAAATGCTAAGATTTTAATGCCTCTTAGCCTACTTACATATCATAAGTAAATAACTTGAAAGACTATTGGTATGTGTAATAAGGAAAAAAAGTTATGTATTGATGCCTTTTAGATTTATTTACTTCAGATCTGGCTGAGCAGGAAGCATACAATCTAACCTGCACCACAAAAATACTAACACTTCAATGTCCTTTAGCCATACCAAGAACACAATTTGCTAAGTAAAAAACCAAAGTACTATTGGCATGTTTAATAAGCAGAGATGTTTAATAGCTAGGATGGATACGACTATGATAAGACATAAGATGCATGCGCCCATGAAAATTGAATGTAAACTGAATTGTGTATAAAAAGAAGGCTTTAGAACATCCATGTTCTGCTTATATCTGATCTGATATGGTGGAGTAGACTATTATTAATAGTGTGACAACTTTGCATATGCATATTAGAAAAAGGTATTAACGCCATAAAATCTACAGTTTAGTTTTAGAAGAACACACAATGATACTTAAACCATGCCAGTACAAATACTGAATGGATAAACACAACTCTGTATCTTTTTTACATTTCACTTGGCCTACAAAAATGATACATACTACCATGGGGAAGAAACATGTTGAAAAACTTATGGCTTCTAGTCAAATAGCATTGGAGAATTACCTGAAGACAAGCATGAATAGCTGATTCTAGACCATTATGCAAGCAGTGGTAAACTGCAACCTGCATTGGTCGTGAGGCGAGAAATGATTTGACAAATATGTTAATCAGATTGGTAGAGTTTGAATCTGCCATTGAACCTTGCTCTTGCATTGAGTGTATTTGTCGCCATGAATTAGCTAAGGGAAATGAAAAATGGTGTGCACCAATGGACATAATGTCAACAGCATGAGCTAGGTACCAAATAGCCTTGCATGCCTCACAAGCAGTAGGTACCATGTTTGTAGAACCTGATATTGTGTCTGACCCCGAAGCTATCAGACATTCACACAAGAGTTCAAGTAGTTGTGACGTCCTCGCATGATCAATGATCTTGAGGAGACTTTCTTCCACTGGCTTCGGATCTTCAGATGACATGCTTGCCTTCAACCCAGAGATGACTCGAGATAACATCAAAGCAAGGCAGGCAGTTGACTCATGAGATATTCTCCCAGATGGATCCACTGTAGAAACCAGGATCTGCATATCAAAACTCATAATCAAGATAAAAGGGAAACATAACTGACAATAAAACCTGAAGTTGGCATCAAAGCGTTACCTGTGAATAAAGCTCATACAGGGCTAACCAATGTCTGTCATAAGATTTTAAAATAACTTCATCACTTATGTCAAGTAGTTTCCGTGCAATTGCCAGGCACTGCCAATAAAAAACATAGTTATACATTGCAAGTTATATCCAAGACATCCCTAATAAAGTAGGAAATAATTTTCTCTTTCCAAAGAGAAGAGACGCTGCTTTCATTTGATTTGCTACTTTACTTGGATGTTGCAATATTTTTTATTGTGAACAAAAAAAACACAGAATTACTGCCAAAAGTATCGTCACCACAAGTCCATAAGCATTTGAAAGCTTAGTTTTGATAATGAGATTCGTAAACTCAAGAAGCAAGCTTATGTCAATTGCTGCATAAGATTGGCATGACCCGGCATCAATTAAATTTTTAATAATTCTGAGTGTCTGATTTGCTCCATCAATATTCAATTCCCTGTAAAAGTTGCAGCAAGCATAGGTTGAAGTTAGAGACAAGGCATGACGAAACCAGAAGAAAAACTTCTGCTAAGTGGACGCTATACAGTTGTGTGGAGCAATGTTCCCATTCACATATTTTTTTAGCAGAAAATACAGCAGGGGAGGCCCCCACTGCAGAGATTATATTAAATAAAAACAAAGAATGTACAAAGAAGCCTCAGAAGAGAGGCAAAAAAAACACCAAAAAACAAACCCAAGACAAAAAAAACTATACTAAGGCATCTATACACAACAGGTATTCTGGGCGCTTTATTTGCTCACTAAATCTGTGTGCCTGGAGATTAGCCTCTTCAAAGAAGGAACTTTTCCAGGAATCAAAAGACGGACGACCTCTGTCAAAGATGAAATTATTTCTTTGCTTCCAGATTTGCCAAGCAGCTCTGATGAATATCTCCATAAAGACCATTCACATATTATATCTGTTATCACGCCTTTATACAGCCCAAATGTTTTTTATATAAGAAATTACTACTGAACTGATGTAAAATTAGTAGAGTGCATACATGATACTATGATAGTGATACAGAGGAAACTCTAGAATTACTCTAGTACCCATGACTACTATACCCTTAACAATACACTAAAGGATAAACACCATGCATTACAACCACGTTAATCTGCAATGACCGTTTTTCCTTCATGTTTTCACTTTTCAGAAGATGAGAGCATCTGATCTGAACAGTTCACAAGGACTGGAAAAGCAACAAATCTACCTAGGTGGACTTGGAGCATTAGTAAGCCAAATTTTGATAGGGCTGAGAATGGTTGACAGTGTTTCATTATCTTCAACAATGTTGTTTGCACCTTCTACTGTTTGTGAGGCTTTTTCCAGTTTATCCAAAGCAGTACACTCTGCAATGAAGTATTCTGAAAGATCACCTACTGTGTACTTTCAGGGAAGAAACCTGACTGTTATGATCAACACCACTGCCCAAATATACTACCAGAAGTCAGAATTTGGATATTAACTTGCCTGAGGGAAAGCAGCTTTCAGGAACAACACCATTTGGTGAACCATGATGGTCCTGAGTTGCTTGCATAGGGCCATCCAATTTTCTGTTACCTTTGGGTTTATTGGAATCATTATCCCTATTGGTAGTAGCAGTTCTACTTGACAAACATTAAAATCAGTTCAAGATATAGAACTTATGGGAAAATCACTAAGAAAAAGGATATAAGTTTACTATTTAAATTGCCTACTTTGGGGGCAGCTGGGGAAGGTTGGTTCCTTGATGTTTGTGTTTCTTCTGCTTTCCTAGTACCTTCAGACCCTCTAGGATTCAAGGCACTGATATCTTCAAAGACTAGGATTCCATAATTTACTTGAGCGTGTAACTAATGATACTTACAGCTGCCGGTCCCATTGAATCATCTTTGACAAATGGGTGCTCCAACAATGCTGGCCAGGTTAATCTACTTTGAGGCACCTATTACATACCACACAGCATTAGAAAAGAAAAGGCACAAATGAACTCATTAGATGGATTTGAGGGGGCATTGCCAGTTATGAGTTTATGACCTTGTTGAGTAAACCCTTCAGGAAGCTCTTAAAGTTTGCGCTCATATTATCTGGATATTTTACAGAATCCTAGCAAATCGATGAAATCATATAAATTAGTTCCGACAATTAAAAAATTCAAGGATAACAAATAAAATAACTAAGCCTGGTAACCTCGACAATGTGCCGGATAAGTGCATAGACCGAATTTGTATAAAAAGGGGGCTGTCCAACAAACAGTTCATATCTGGTCAACCAAACAATAAATTTAGCTTGATAGATAGATTATCAAACACAAAGTAGAGTACATGGCACCAAGTTGAACCATGTGCCAAAGGCCAGCAGTATATTAAGATTACAACTGCACAAAAGGAATGTGATACAATAGCATCTAGAATGTACTAGTATGAGAAGATTGCAAAAGTAACCAGGTCTAGATAGGAAAGCAAAGATGTACATACAAGATGACACCAAGGGACCATAAATCTGCTGTGTGGTTATACGGCTGTTCCCTCACCAGTTCTGGAGCCATATATAAAGGCGTCCCTGCATAGGAAAAGCAAGCCTAGTGAAATGAAAGTTTGGCAAATGGAGCTCATCACAATATATCCGTAAGATAAAGCAATATCAATAGAGCATATGCCTCAATGAGCTACAAATATGCAATAAGGACCAGCACAATTCAAAGGAGACAATTCCATATAAATAATGAAATACAGTGTACAGCTACTTGTCTTGGAATGTAGTCTGAGATAAACTGACTAGAAAAAAAAACTCCATAATTTGAAGAAAATACAGAAAGAGTTTAGATTCATAAATGAATAATGCAACGAAATCATACAGATTTAAGAAAGATGACAAATATAACAGTACACCTTAAATGCTTAATCACATGATCATTAGAGTTTGGTAATTGCTATCACGTTAGTTTAGCGAATCAGAGTATCAGAATGTAGTAGATCTACCAACAGGTAAGATGTGGCTAACAGAAGGCTTTCTATGATCCAGAGATCTGTGATTGACTATGAAATGAAGTATTCAAATTGGCATATACATACTTTACCTACAGGCTACAAGACATGGAAATTATTTGTTAAAATTTCAGCTACCAGTGAAGATGAAAAATAGATACCTTTAATGGAGCGTAATACATTAGACTATTATTAATAGAGCAGCCAAAAGTTATGACAGTTTTTCTCTAGAAGAATGTTGAAACAATCAAACTGAAAGTTCAAGTATCCATGTGGTAATGTCCATGCGGCAGCCACTATAAGTGCATTTAGTTTGTATATCACGCAGAGGAAGAGGAAATGTATGTCATGATTATAGAGTGCATAGAATTATCTGATATGCCTTATGTAGTCATGGTAAAATTTAAAGTTCGATAAAGAAACAACAAACGTTGTGTGCCTAGGAACATCTTGTTACATGAACTGTGACTGCAATTTGGGTTTAACATATCATTGTCAATCATCTGGCTTGAAAATATACAAGCAACTTATACATGGTGACAAAGAATGAACAGAGCCAAATTCTCTTTAATCCAGAGTATCAAACTATACAAGAGAAGAACATCATCACCTGAAGGATAGGGGGTAATGTGATCACGACCAGAAGGTAAGAATCCATAGTCGCCAAAAGATTCTAGAATGATGGCAAGTCTCTGCATAAGGTGTATATTAGAAGCCATCACGGTCCGAAATGCTAAACCTTCTTAAAAATCATAAATTCACTACAACAGTGATAGATGTATGTATCAGCTAAAGATCCAATGTAATGCGAATGTCTGATGCTAATGCTTTCTCAGGTGGACAGAAAGCCTAGAACTGAAGCATTCAACAAAATGATCTTTTTACGCATAGGCAAAGGGGCGAGCCTGTGGACCGGCCCAAAGGTCTATATTGCATATAGAGAGTCTTCCTGAAACGTTCACTGATCTCCTATTCTTGGCGATCACCTTCAGCACATGAATCGCCACTTAGCCCTTTTATTCTTTGGCTTCCTCCTATTATTGCAAGCATGCAAATATGCTCTTATTGATTCCATATAGTTTGATGGAAACAAAGATTGGTTTAAACAAAAACAGAAGCACCTGGTATGAAAGGGATGGAGATCATACCTGATGCATGCAACCATAAATCACAAATGCCTTCTCTTCGTACCTCAGCCATAACCTGCACGAAACTAAGGGGTAATAGAACATTAAAAAAATAGTAAACGGAGAACTACTTAACCTTTCATAGCCAAGATTACAAACACATGGCGTGCAAGATCACATGCCAAATCGCATTATCCCAACAGATCGTGTTCGAATCACTTTTGTATGCCTGCAACATCCACTCATCCAGGGCCACAGCACAGTACAGACCTTTTGCTTGAGGCCCCACTCTAGCCTCCACACAGGTGTTGATCCTCTCTACCTTCCCATGCCGCTGCACCACTGCTGGGACTGGGAAACGATGGTGACCAGAGAGCCATTCGCCACCCGCATCACCAAAATCAAAATATCTTCTAGGAAGCAGGGCCGCGTGCTGGAGCTAGATCTTTATTCCTCACGTCCATAGCTATGAAGAGCGACGCCACATGCACAGCTACGACTTCTTGTGGTCAACACCGCCGAGCACGGAACAGGTGGAGCCAGAGGAGGCGCCGACGCGATGCCCACGCGCACACACCTGTGGGCGATGAAACTTTTGTGGCGTGGGAGGCGGGGAGGGGACTCCCGGCCATCGATGCCGCCGAGCACGAAGCGAGCGGAGGCGGTGACCCTCCACACGAACCGCACCTTCAAAAATTGAGTGACAACACACAAAGAAAGTAGGATTCAGAATAATCAATTGAATGACAAAAAAACAAAGAAAGTACGATTCAGAACAATCCTCTCCAAAAGAATAATGGCACAACCAAAGCACCATTTGCAACAATCAGACGCACAAGATTATACAACTCAAACACAAATCACTACAATGGCATCTATTTTCTATGCACCCCCTATCTCACCACCGACGCCCGGCACCTCGTGAGGCCTCTGTCCCAGTCCCAAGGAGCACGGCAGTATCTCTCATAGGACGGCCACCACCTCCGTGCAGTCCGCGGTGCTGGCGAGGCACGGCGCCAGTCTCCACGGGCGGCGGTGTCTACCTGCAAAGCATATTCGGCCTCCCCGCCCTGGTCGGCGGACCTCCTTTTCCCACCCACAGAGCCGCCTAGCAAGAACCACCGTGCAGCTCATGGCGGCCTCGATTCGCAGCGGCTTTCACTGCCCACCTCCTCGCCTATTTGCAAGTCAGATCCAGCCTTCCCGCACCAACCACCGCACCTCCATTTCCCACCCCAGCTCCACTACACAAGAAACTTTGCAAAACGAAAGCAGGAAAAGGATGCAGAGAGGAGAGCGCTCGCACCTGAAAACGGCCGAAACGGATAGGCCCAGTTCTTATCCCCTGCGGTTTCTCCTTTCGGGAGATGCCGGCGACCGAGGCCCGCGCACGATGGGGGCCTCCAGTGCCGTTGTGCCGCCGCATCGGACCGCCCGAGCCAGGGCCACCACGCCAGCCACCCGTGAGTGGGAGCGTGAGTGAGGCCTTGCCCGCGCTGGGGGCCTCCTGTGCCAGTGGCCGCTGCGCCGGACCCGCCTGCCGGTGCCAAAGCTGCTGCGCCGCTGCTGAGAGTGAGGGAGGGAGTAGAGGAGCAAGCAGCTGCTGCCACCTGCCATTTACATGAGAGAGAGAAAGAGGAAGGAGCACCATTTTACATGAGAGGACCATGGTGGAGCCTAGCTCTACCGACGCCTCTACATCCTCCGGCACGTAAAGTACATTGTCCTTGCATGCATGGCCATTTAATTTTTCATCTGCTTCATTGAATGCGTCCACTTGTTTGATCTATCCACTGCCGAATGCATGGAGGAAGACTGGTTGTGATGCGCTTCATCTGAGTCGTGGAATTTCTATCTAACGCACCAACTAAATAGAACATACGTGGACACCCTGGGAGGCCGCCGATTGTTGAAGCTAAATATTCGCACAGTAAGGACCATATCACCTGATAATTTGTAAGGATAAAAATCTGAATTTGCATTACATTACTTAAAAAATCTGAACGAAATATCAGAAGAAACACAGATGGAAATTAGTGGCATAGATTCTTATGGAGCAAGTCGGACTATTGCTAGAAATGGTAGCTGCTCCTCTAAGTTATCGTCATGAGGCTGCAGAAGGACTTTTTATCTAGCTATTGAATAAGACACTCATGTAATAGACAATTGGCTGCACAAGTTGGGATCATGACACTCAAAACACCATTTTTCTTTGTTATTGGTACAATACACATCCAAACTTCAATTATCATGGCCTTATTTTTTTTTTTTTTTGGTTTGCAACACATTGGCAAAATCCTAGTTAAGAATAAATTGAAGTTCATGGTGATCTAAGGGTAAAAAATTTTAATGTGACCGAACATTATTGTTATGAATTTGATAGCATAGGGTTAAAAAAAATGCTGCCCTAAAGCATTGACGGATCGACAGGACGGCCAAGCATCTTGTGCAATGACTAGTCCAGGAGGCAAGAAGCCATAAAAATATTACACACCATCCAGAGAAGTAACAAATGAGGGCTTTGGCCATAAGTCGAACATAACCACCATCCAGAGTAGTAACAAATGAGGGCTTTGGCCATAAGTCGAACATAACCTACACTTAGGAGTAGATTAGGCTCGAGGTAATTGGGCTTAGTGACTAGCTAATTGGTGATTAGGGGCCCTCAATTTTTGGGGGCCTAGTGCTATAGCACCACTCTAGGGATAAGAGAAGGGGGATAGAAATATGAGTGAGCTCTTCTGTGTGATGATGCGGTGGCCATGTTTGTGGAGCTTATCTCATGTGTCTCTTCTCCTTTGTCTCACCGCATACCAAGCATGACACACATTATTTTTACAGCCGATTTGGAACTGTTTGTACAAGGAACTATTGGACCACTATAACTCAGCATTTGTAGATCGCCATTTGTAAAGGCGGCTGTGGAGCCAATGGTTCAAAGATGTTTCTAATGTTAGATGGGTTGTGGGGCGAATGATACAAAGTAAACACGTACCATCGGCTAGCCCAACAGATTTTTTTTTAACATCAGTTCCTCGAGTACACTGACAGTAGCAATTGTATTTATCCAGTTCGTTTTTAGATACACCTGACACTACTGAAAACCGGCACTTTGCCGAGTGCCTGCGGCAATCGGCAAAGCCCAAAATACACTCGGCAAAGGCTTTGCCGAGTGCCGCACTCGGCAAAAAATTAGCCGAGTGCTTTTTGGCGGGCACTCGGCAAAGCCTTTGCCGAGTGCCGAAAAAGCACTCGGCAAAGATTTACACTCGGCAAAATAAAAATGCGAAAAAACCCAAAATTAATAGCAAAAAAATTTTTCGGGGGAGGCCGCCACCGGCCATCAAAGTCGCTGCATTTTTTGCGCAAAATTCGCGGCTAGCGGGATTCGAACTCACGACCTCTTCATCGCATGTCTACTGCTCTACCACTACACTACACTATCACTTATGTCTAGATTCCGTTATCTATCCTCGTATATTATACTAAATCGAGAGTAAATTGCTTGTTTGAGGCCCTAAACGAATTCAAATCAAAAAGTGGCCAACTACAAAGTTTCATAACTTTTCGAGATCTACAATTTTTATTTAGGAAGTTTTTCCATCCGAGGTCGTTTGAAAAATTCAAATTTCAAATTTGATAGATTCAAACGTAGTTTTGCATGATAAGATGATTTCAAATCAAAAAGTTGTCAACTACATAGTTTCATAACTTTTGGAGATCTACAATTTTTATTTAGGAAGTTTTTTCATCCGAGGTCTTTTGAAAAATTTAAATTTTAAAATTTTTAAATTCAAACGTGGTTTTTGCATGACAAGATGATTTCAAATCAAAATGTTGCCAACAACAAAATTTCATAACTTCTCAAGATGTCACACCCAATTTTAAGGGTAAAATTGAATGCACAAAACTCGTGTGTGCCCAGGAATCAATCACACACACAAGCTGACAAATTACATAAAGTATCATCACGGTGTCTCATACATCAGAGTTATAATATAACTTAGTCTTATACATCACAGCGGAAAATAAAAGGTAACTCTCTCGAGGGGCTTCATCACAGGGAAGGTCAACTGGTTGACCACAAGCCTAAAAATCCTCAGGAAAATTTTCATACCCGTTGCTATCTGTTACCCATCCGGGATTTTTATCCAAATAAAGATAATAAACAAGCGTAAGTACATCCCGTACTTAACAAGTTAACATGGGGTTATGAAGCTCAAAAAGGTTGACACTGGTTTACTGCAGTTAGCATTTTTAATAGGTCAAGCTTTTATTCTCAGGTATTATCAAATTATGCTTAAGCTCCCATTTAATCCCATAAGAACATATATCAGGGTCAAAATTATCATATATCATCATAGAACAACTTAAATGATCAACAACAAGTAACCAGTTATTCTGTGAGTTTTCCGGGCCGCTCGTGATCGTGAGCACGGCTGTTATAACAGTTTGTTACCCTCTACAGAGGTGGTGCACATTCACCGTGAGTCATGATCCCCATATGCCCGGGTTAATTACTCCCATGTCACTGCCAAGGTGAGCTGGCAGGGTACACTATGAAGCCATTTCATATGTTTCTCTAACAAGTTGGGGCCGCTAGGTTTCCTTGGTAGGCAGATGTAGGAACCCCCCTTTCCTATGGCACATATCCATCACGGCTATACTCATAGGAACAGAGGCAGCCCTATACCCAACGTGGCAAGCCCCATTTGCGCCAAAAAGGTAACCTCTAACTAGCTAGAAAAGGTCCTATTACTGAGCTAAAGTCAGAGCCATATGACTCTCCCGGTTGCACTGTCAGTCCCAGCTTTTGCCGATAGATAAGTCCTTATGGAGGGCCGGGAGCAACATGATCAAAGGTCATTTGCACCTCTGCCCTACGGAACAGTTGTTATAAATCATGTTAAACTCTTAGTTCCATAGAATCATTCATCATCATGTATATCAAGTTCAGTTAGAGCACTAGCAATCTACCCATATACATTTAACCCATAGGAGACAAGGAATAGGATAATCAATCACTAGAATGTCCTTACGGGTATCAAAATTAGACACATGCAAATGAGTAATTGATTAAAGTGAAATAGGACATCAAGGTAGGCCCATGCTATACTTGCCTTGGTTCACAAACTCTTGCTAGTCCTGCTGGTCGTCGAAGAATTCTTGATTCCCAACGTTCTCCTCACCGTCTGAACGCGACCAACACGGCAACATACAACATTCCAAAAGCATTCATGCAAAGCAAACATTCCTATCATTAGAACAGTACACCAACAGTATGGAAAACAAGATAAAATGTTTGTGAAAATAATCTACGTCTCACTACGATCACGTCAACGCGTAGTTCACGAAAAACGGAGCTAAAATGCGAAAGTTATGATTTAAACAGGTTTTCCTATAGCAATATATTTAATTAAATCTAACCATAAAATTAAAAAGTTCCAAACTTGACTAACAGTGGTTCTAACATGTAGGTTATAGAATTACGAAGCTAACGCGATTTGAATGGATCAATTCAGAGCTAAAACGACTATTTTATACGCAAAACAGTTCAAATGGCATTTCTGTAAATACTGAAAACGTATTTTAGACTTAAGTAGTGATCTTTACGCTTTCAAAACGAGAATGCGTAATCAGGGAAATGCGCTTTGGGCTGCGGGTTCTATTCATCCAAAACCGAGGGTCTCTTTTGCAAATCTGCCACGCGAAGGGGTACCGGACGTTCTCGGCCGTTGGATTAGAAATGAGCGGCCAGAAATGGATCCAGGGGAGAGAGAAGAAAACTGGCCGGCCGGAACAATGACACCGGTGGCAAAGCACCATTGCCGACGGCATGGAGGTCACCGGAGCACGCGGAACACAGCCTATGGGCCACGGTTCGGAAAACCGGAGGCACCGGGAGTTAGCTGGGGTGAAGGGGAACTCGCCCAGGCCGTTACGACAGCCGGAGGAGTGAGCCGAGGCGGCGGACGCCATGGCCGGCAGCCAAAGCTCGCGGACGCTCACGAATAGGGCCCCAAACAGCCACGAAATACCAAATTGAATGCACAGGGGGAAGGAGGGGAGCATGGCGAAGCTCACCGCGACTTCAAACGGGGACGAACGCGACTCGAGGACGGCATTTCGCGTGGAGGTCTCGAGCTCGGCAGTTTCGGCGCTGCTGCGACCTTCGTGCACGATGAGCGTGAAGAAAAAGAGTGGGGCAGCAGGGAGGGGGCGCGCGGGGGGGGGGGCTCGGCTCCTTTAAATCAAGGCCGAGGAGCGAGGGGCGATGCTCCCACGACGCCAGGAGCGGCGGCGGTTGCTGTAGAGGTGGTTCCGCGTGGCTCGGGCGTGGGGCAGAGGTGGGGGATGCGCTGACGGGCGGGGCCGAGCGGTCAGCGGCTGCGGGCGCGAGGAAGGCGCGGCAGCGGTTGCACGCGTTATGATGGGCTGGCGGCTGGCGCTGGGCCGAGCGAGGCGCGCAGCTGGGTTAGCGGCTGGCGCTGGGCCGCGCAACACGCAAGGAGGAGGCCATGCTGGGCTGCGGAGAGAACTAGGCCTGTGGGCCGAAAATCAAGAAGGGAGGGAAAAATGGATTTTGCATTTTTTTCTTTTTCCAAATAGATTTCCAAAAGCATTTTCAAATAGGTTTAGAATTCATTTGAACTTTGAATCAAGATCGTTCATCACAAAATTAGATATGCAGCAGCATGTATGCATCAAGAAGTTTCTAACCTTATATTTAATTTTAATTCCACAAAATTTATTATTTTCCTATGTTTTAATGCACACATATTTGCATAAATAAATCAATTTAGCTATTTTAAAATAATGTAATTTTTAGGGTGTTACAATTCTACCCCCTTAAGATGAATCTCGTCCTTAAGATTTGGGTGATTGCTTACTCAAACAGTTGGGGATAAGTCTTTCTCAGATCCTCTTCTCTTTCCCAAGTAGCCTCATCCTCTGTATACCGATTCCACTGCACCTTGCACATCTTTATAGTTTGGCTTCTCGTAACTCTTTTGGTAGTTTCCAAGATCTTTATCGGATACTCTTCATAAGATCTTCCTTGACAGCAAGTTCTTCCAAAGGAATTTGCTCTTCTGGTACCCTCAAACACTTCTTCAATTGGGAAACATGAAACACGTCATGCACACCTGACAAACTCTCAGGCAGTTCCAACTGATAAGCTACTTCTCCACGTCTCTCTAGGATCTTAAAAGGTCCTATATACCTTGGTGCTAACTTTCCCTTCATATTGAATCTTCTCACACTTCTCATTGGTGACACCTTCAAGTACACATAATCACCAATCTCGAAAGTTAGCTCTCTTCTGCGAATATCAGCGTAACTCTTCTGTCGGGACTGAGCTACTCTCAAATTGTCTCTAATCATTCTCACTTGTTCTTCCGCGTCTCTAAGGACATCGGGTCCAAACACTTGAGTTTCTCCAGTCTGATTCTAGAACAAAGGCGTTCTACACTTACGCCCATACAGCGCCTCGAAAGGTGCCATCTTGAGACTCTTCTGATAACTGTTGTTATACGAGAACTCTGCGTATGGCAGACTCTTATCCCAACTATCACCATACTGAAGTGCACAAGCTCTCAACATATCTTCCAAAATCTAGTTGATCCTTTCAGTCTGTCCATCAGTTTATGGGTGGTAAGCAGAACTGAAATTCAACTTTGTCCCCAAAGATCTATGTACTTTATGCCAGAATTGCGATGTAAACTGAGTGCCTCTATCCGACACAATTTTCTTGGGAACACCATGTAAGCACACTATTCTTTCCATGTACAACTCTGCTAGTCTTGCACCAGTATAGATAGTTTTGACTGGTAAAAAGTGGGCAACCTTTGTGAGTCGATCCACTATTACCCATATTGAATCATAGCCTCTTTGAGTGCGGGGCAATCCTACGATAAAGTCCATACCAACTTCTTCCCATTACCATTCAGGAATTTTCATTGGTTGTAGTAACCCTACAGGTCTTTGATGCTCAGCTTTCACTCTTTGACAAGTGTCACACAAAGCCACATATTCTGCCACATCTCTCTTCAAACCATACCACCAATACTTCTCTTTGAGATCCAAATACATCTTGGTACTTCCGGGATGTATAGAATAAGCAGACTCATGGGCCTCTTGCAGAATTGCATCACGGATAGCTTTCACTTCAGGTACACATATTCTTTTTCTAAACCAAAGAGTGCCATTCTCATCCATTCTGAATCCGGGTGCCTTTCTAAGCACTATATTCTCTGCTATCTCCTTAAGTTTTTCATCCTCCAATTGACCTTTGCGTATCTCTTGCTCCAATGTAGGCTCTATCACCAATTCCATTGCATTAGTGACAAGGCTCAAGTTGAGATACTCCATTTCAGCACACAACTATGCTAACATAGATGTCATCTGAAGTCCATTAGCATAGCTCTTTCTACTAAGTGCATCAGCTACGACGTTTGCCTTTCCCGGGTGATAATGCACTTCCAAATCATAGTCTTTGATCAATTCCAACCAACGACGTTGTCTCAGATTCAGATCTGATTGGGTGAAGATATACATCAAACTCTTATGATCTGTATAGATATCGCTCTTATGTCCAATTAGATAATGTCTCCAGATCTTCAAAGCATGAACCACAGCTGCCAATTCCAAGTCATGAGTAGGATAATTCAACTCATGCTTCCTTAGTTGTCTAGATGCATATGCAACCACTCTTCCTTCTTGCATAAGCACACATCCAAGGCCCAAACGGGATGCATCACAATATATAGAGAAGTTCTTGCTTAAATTGGGCAAAATTAATACTGGAGGTGTAGTCAATCTCTTCTTTAGCTCATCAAAGTTTGCCTAGCATTTATCCGACCATACATACTTAGCATTCTTTTCCAACAGAGCTGTCATAGGCTTGGCTAGCTTGGAAAACCCTTCAATGAACCTCCTATAGTATCCAGCCAATCCCAAAAAGCTACGAATCTCACTTACATTGGTTGGTGGTTTCCAATTCAATACATCTTGCACTTTGCCTGGATCCACTGCTATTCCACCATTGGAGACAACATGACCCAGAAAAGATACTTCCTTCAACCAAAACTCACACTTGCTCCGCTTAGCGTACAACTTATGTTCTCTAAGCTTTTGCAAGACTAACCTTATATGTTCAGCATGTTCTTCTTCAGTCTTGGAGAATATCAGTATGTCATCTATGAATACCACCACAAATTTATCTAGAAACTCCATGAACACCTTATTCATCAGATACATGAAGTATGCAGGTGCATTGGTCAATCCAAAAGACATAACGATATACTCATACAATCCATACCGTGTGGTGAATGTTGTCTTGGGTATGTCCGAGTTTCGAATTTTTAGCTGATGGTACCCTGAGCGGAGATCAATCTTGGAGAACACATGGGCTCCTCTCAACTAATCAAACAAATCATCAATCCTAGGCAAAGGGTATTTATTCTTGATTGTAACCTCATTAAGTGAATGGTAATCCACACACATCCGTTGACTACCATCCTTCTTATCCACAAAGATCATAGGTGCCCCCCATGGGGAAGAACTGGGACATATGAAACCTTTTTCTTGCAACTCTTTTAGTTGCTTCTTAAGCTCTTCTAATTCATTAACTCCCATTCTATATGGACATTTAGCTATTGGTGCAGTTCCAGGTAATAATTCAATAATGAATTCAATGTCTCGGTCAGGTGGCATACCTGGCAAGTCATCGGGGAAGACATCCGGGAACTCCTCCATGACAGGATCTTGTTCATTGACTTCACCATCTAGCTGATTCACTATGGCTGTAGGCTGAGCTTGCACTACCACTTCTACACAGATTCTATCTCCGTTGAGTGATGTCACAACCATGGATTTCTCCTAACACTAAATCACTGCCCGGTGTTGTTTCATCCAATCCATTCCTAGAATAAGATCAATTCCCGCTGTTCTCAACACAATAGGCTTCACTTTGAAGTCTACCCCCCTTAAGGAAATGCTAGTTAAGGGGCTCCAATAAGAAGCTGGCATACTACCTCCTGGGGAATTTACTAGTATGGGGTTTTTCATGGCACACAAAGGTATGCTATGCATTCTAACAAAAGCTTGGGAGATAAAAGAATGCGAAGCACCAGAATCAAAAAGTATAGTAGCAGAGATAGAGTTGACGCTGAACGTACCCAACATGACCTCAGGCGTCTCCTGAGCTGCATCAGATGACACATAGTTCACCTTCGTAGTGAGAGGTGGTCGGGCGTTGAACTTCTGATTGCTAGTCTGGTTCTGAGGTGCTTGTTGGTTCTGCTTTTTAGGACACTGATGAGCATAGTGACCTACTTCTCCGCATTGGTAGCAGGCATTGGGATTGTTGGGTGCACCACTCTTCACAGGAGCATTGTTGGGCACTCCCTAGCGTGTTGCAGGATTGCTGGTCTGTTGCGGGGGATGCTGATTTCCAAACTGTTGCTGGTACTAAGGGCGTTGCTGGAACTGGTTCCGCTGAGGATACTGACCACGGTTTCCCTAGTGAGTTGGTCCTTGATTCCTCTGCTGGAAACCTTGCTAGGGGTAAGCACGTGGGCGAGTGTTGCTTCTAGAAGCTTGCCCTTGGAGCCTTTTGTTCTTAGCTTCCATCTCCTTGCGCTTATCGTCAATCACGATAGCGCGATTCACCAAAGACTGGAAGTTAGGGTAGGTATTAGACATCAGCTGAAGCTGTAGTCCATCATAGAGTCCCTTGAGGAAACGGCGTTGCTTATCCTTGTCGTCCGCTACATCATTTGGAGCATAGCGTGATAGTTGTGCGAACTTGTCCCGATACTCCGCCACTGTCATGGATCCTTGCTTGAGAGATCTGAATTCTTCCTGCTTCAGTTCCACTAGTCCATCGGGAATATGGTATGACCAGAAATTGTCCTTGAATTCCTGCCAAGTGATAGCAGGAGCATTGTTGGGACGTCCAAACTAGAATGATTCCCACCAATCCTAAGTAGCTCCTTGGAGTTGCCTAGAAGCGTACAACACCTTCTCAAGGTCGTTGTATTGTGCTATGTTTAGTTGTTTCTCCACAGCACGCAACCAATCATCTGCCTCCATAGGGTCTGAGGCATGGGTGAACCTTGGTGGACAACCTTTCATAAACTCTCCACGCTTATCTCTGACCTGAATAGGAGGTGGTCCTCTTGCAGGTTCATTGTCCAAACGCTGCATCATAGCTTGCATCAGCTGCGCTTGCATTCCCAATATTTGTTCCATGGTCAGAGGTGGCGGTGGTGGTGGATTTATGAGGGCATCACATCCACGACCATGGCCTCTGCCTCTTCCTCCTCTTGCGGCCATCTGTTTTCCAACAAATGTGCAAAATTTAGAGATTTTTCTAATTATAGAGAGCTTACAAAAGATAAGACACAATGTTGAGAATTTTCTAGACAAGATTCAAATGCAGCAGTTCAGTAAAACTGTTATAACTCAAGTTTCAGAGATCCAACAGAGGTGCACCAAGATTTGTTAGAAATCTTAGGAGATTAGCTACAACTTTTATTTAGGTCACTTTTACAGATTCTGACACACACATGGTCAAAAATAGAGCTAAACCGAAACTGTTCTGGGTTCCAGATAGCGTAGGAACATCAACTTGTGTCAGCTAGATATCCCAAACCTGAACAGCTATTGATGTGATTCCAGAGACATTTGAAAGATACAGGGGTCTAGTTATCTCCAAAAAAAATTTAGAATTTTTGACAGCCTAGATTTTGAGATACCAGATAAAGAACACAGGCTGCTCCAGAAATCAGCACAGCAGAGATAAGATAAAGCGAAACATCTGCATTAAGATTTCATTCTAAACTTAAGGTTCCAATCTAAGGAAGTTGTGGACATGCCCACAAACTTCCAGCAATCAAACAAATACCAAATCAACCAAGTTCATAAATTAAAACATTTAATCATCCAAGTTCACAAGACCAAACAAGACTAAATATAAAACACGAACTAACGACATTGCACTCCTAATCAAGGCACCTAACACCTATGGAGCGGTGTCAATCATGGTGAAGGACCGGTGCTTCTTCTTGTAGATTGATGGCTGCCCAAGTTGAGCTCGAAGTTCATCCACTTGCTTCTGGAGGCGTCTCTCAGCCCTCTGGGATGCACACAGTTCTCCTTTGATTTCCTCATCCACCCCCTGCATAGCGTGGATATACTGCACCGTTGCTTCCAGAGTTGGGTCACTCTCTGGTGGAGCCAAAACCTGCCAAACACCCTCATGATCTTTTCAAGGGAGGAACCTGAAGCGATCCTCCCTCATGGCCTCAAAGCGACGACCATGGTAGTGGATGTAGGCGTTCTGTGCTGCATCCTCCATACCATCCAAGGCATGGGCTCTCCTGGTAGGGGCATAGTGGACAGTCTCCACCTCATGTCCATTCTTGATGTCATTCCAGGCGGTGACCACCAGTTCTACCTTCCAGAAGGTAGCCTCCAATGGATGCTGGTACTCGGCGCAGTGGTAGCTCATGGAGGCGTGCAAGTCGGGGTAGTAGTCGTCCAGCACGTGAGTGAGGAGGGTGTGGTAGTAGGCCGTCTCTGGAGCTGGCTTGAAGTAGTACTTGCACTTCCAGCCAATCTCCTCATCCACCACGGGGACAGCTGGGGATAGTGCAGGTGCAGGGGAAGTAGCCGTCGACTCCTTAGGTGTAGCTACAACAGGATAGACCGGCGCGGCGACTGGAGTAGGAGCAGGTGCAAGCGTCGGGGTAGCCATCTCCTCGTCGTCGAAGATGATCACAATCTCCCTCTCTGCCTGTGGGGCACACGGGGTGAACAGGGCACGATAGCCGGTGGTGCTGAGGCGAGCAGTCTATGGGTTATGAGACATCTATAGATTTAAAGTGAGATAGAATTAGAATCAACAATTTTAAATAATAGATTAAAGTATGAAAAGCATAAATGTTTTAATAAAATAACAAGAATAAGACAGTAAGCAAGAAACCAGAGGAGCAAGGTGCTAAAATGACTGTTTTCTAACTAGGCTTGTATCCTACAGTCAACACGGCTTTGATACCAATTTGTCACACCCAATTTTAAGGGTAAAATTGAATGCACAAAACTCGTGTGTGCCCAGGAATCAATCACACACACAATCTGACAAATTACATAAAGTATCATCACGGTGTCTCATACATTAGAGTTATAATATAACTTAGTCTTATACATCACAGCGAAAAATAAAAGGCAACTCTCTCGAGGGGCTTCATCATAGGGAAGGTCAACTCGTTGACCACAAGTCTAAAAATCCTCAGGAAAATCTTCATACCCGTTGTCATCTGTTACCCATCCGGGATTTTTATCCAAATAAAGATAATAAACAAGCGTAAGTACATCCCGTACTTAACAAGTTAACATGGGGTTATGAAGCTCAAAAAGGTTGACACTGGTTTACTGCAGTTAGCATTTTTAATAGGTCAAGCTTTTATTCTCAGGTATTATCAAATTATGCTTAAGCTCCCATTTAATCCCATAAGAACATATATCAGGGTCAAAATTATCATATATCATCATAGAACAACTTAAATGATCAACAACAAGTAACCAGTTATTCTGTGAGTTTTCCGGGCCGCTCGTGATCGTGAGCACGGCTGTTATAACAGTTTGTTACCCTCTACAGAGGTGGTGCACATTCACCGTGAGTCATGATCCCCATATGCCCGGGTTAATTACTCCCATGTCACTGCCAAGGTGAGCTGGCAGGGTACACTATGAAGCCATTTCATATGTTTCTCTAACAAGTTGGGGCCGCTAGGTTTCCTTGGTAGGCAGATGTAGGAACCCCCCTTTCCTATGGCACATATCCATCATGGCTATACTCATAGGAACAGAGGCA
Source organism: Miscanthus floridulus (assembly GCF_019320115.1). Lineage (NCBI taxonomy): Eukaryota > Viridiplantae > Streptophyta > Magnoliopsida > Poales > Poaceae > Miscanthus > Miscanthus floridulus. The sequence continues at coordinate 35,716 of NW_027096202.1, forward strand.
GCCCTATACCCAACGTGGCAAGCCCCATTTGCGCCAAAAAGGTAACCTCTAACTAGCTAGAAAAGGTCCTATTACTGAGCTAAAGTCAGAGCCATATGACTCTCCCGGTTGCACTGTCAGTCCCAGCTTTTGCCGACAGATAAGTCCTTATGGAGGGCCGGGAGCAACATGATCAAAGGTCATTTGCACCTTCGCCCTATGGAACAGTTGTTATAAATCATGTTAAACTCTTAGTTCCATAGAATCATTCATCATCATGTATATCAAGTTCAGTTAGAGCACTAGCAATCTACCCATATGCATTTAACCCATAGGAGACAAGGAACAGGATAATCAATCACTAGAATGTCCTGACGGGTATCAAAATTAGACACATGCAAATGAGTAATTGATTAAAGTGAAATAGGACATCAAGGTAGGCCCATGCTATACTTGCCTTGGTTCACAAACTCTTGCTGGTCCTACTGGTCGTCGAAGAATTCTTGATCCCCAACGTTCTCCTCACCGTTTGAACACGACCAACACGGCAACATACAACATTCCAAAAGCATTCCAAACATTCCTATCATTAGAACAGTACACCAACAATATGGAAAACAAGATAAAATGTTTGTAAAAATAATCTACGTCTCTCTACGATCACGTCAACGCGTAGTTCACGAAAAACGGAGCTAAAATGCAAAAGTTATGATTTAAACGGGTTTTCCTATAGCAATATATTTAATTAAATCTAACCATGAAATTAAAAAGTTCCAAACTTGACTAACAGTGGTTCTAACATGTAGGTTATGGAATTACGAAGCTAACGCGATTTGAATGGATCAATTCAGAGCTAAAACGACAATTTTATACGCAAAACAGTTCAAATGGCATTTATGTAAATACTGAAAACATATTTTAGACTTAAGCAGTGATCTTTACGCTTTCAAAACGAGAATGCGTAATCAGGGAAATGCGCTTTGGGCTATGGGTTCTATTCATCCGAAACCGAGGGTCTCTTTTGCAAATCTGCCACGCGAAGGGGTACCAGACGTTCTCGGCCGTTGGATTATAAATGAGTGGCCAGAAATGGATTCGGGGGAGAGAAGAAAACTGGCCGGCCAGAACAGTGACGCCGGCGGCAAAGCACCATTGCCGACAGCATGGAGGTCACCGGAGCGCGCGGAACACGGCCTATGGGCCACGGTTCGGAAAACCGGAGGCACCGGGAGTTAGCTAGGGTAAAGGGAACTCGCCCAGGCCGTTACGACGGCCGGAGGAGTGAGCCGAGGCGGCGGACGCCATGGCCGGTGGCCAAAGCTCGCGGACGCTCGCAAATAGGGCCCCAAACAGCCACAAAATACCAAATTGAATGCACAGGGGGAAGGAGGGGAGCACGGCGAAGCTCACCGTGACTTCAAACGGGGACGAACGCGACTCGAGGACGGCGTTTCGCGCGGAGGTCTCGAGCTCGGCGGTTCCAGCGCTGCTGCGGCCTCCGTGCATGACGAGCGCAAAGAAAAAGAGCGGGGCAGCAGGGAGGGGGCGCGCGGGGGGCTCGGCTCCTTTAAATCAAGGCCGAGGAGCGGGGGGCGACGCTCCCACGACGCCAGGAGCGGTGGCGGTTGTTGCAGAGGCGGTTCCACGTGGCTCGGGCGCGGGGCAGAGGTGGGGGACGCGCTGACGGGCGGGGCCAGGCGGTCAGCGGCTGCGGGCGCGAGGAAGGCGCGGCGGCGGTTGCGCGCGTTATGCTGGGCTGGCGGCTGGCGCTGGGCCGAGCGAGGCGCGCGGCTGGGCTGGCGGCTGGCGCTGGGCCACGCAGCACGCAAGGAGGAGGCCGTGCTGGGCTGCGGGGAGAACTAGGCCTGCAAGCCGAAAATCAAGAAGGGAGGGAAAAATGGATTTTGCATTTTTTTTCTTTTTCCAAATAGATTTCCAAAAGCATTTTCAAATAGGTTTAGAATTCATTTGAACTTTGAATCAAGATCGTTCATCACAAAATTAGATATGCAGCAGCATGTATGCATCAAGAAGTTTCTAACCTTATATTTAATTTTAATTCCACAAAATTTATTATTTTCCTATGTTTTAATGCACACATATTTTCATAAATAAATCAATTTAGCTATTTTAAAAGAATGTAATTTTTAGGGTGTTACACAAGATCTACAAAGTTTATTTTGGTCATTTATTCATCCGACATAGTGGTAGTAACATTGTTCATAAATCTTATATGTCTCTCTTCTACTTTCATGAAACTAATACGAGAGATATGAGAGAGATGTAGATTTTATGAATAATGTTATTGTCGCTTTGTCAAATGAAGAAATGACCAAAATAAATTTTGTAGATCTTGAGAAGTTATACAATTTTGTAGTTGAAAAGTTTTTCATTTCAATTCATTTAGGGCCTCAAAAATTGCTTTGAAAAAATGATTTGCCGAGGGCAAAAAAAATGCACACGGCAAAATGCCTCTTTGCCGAGTGCCAAAAAAAAAAGTCACTCGGCAAAGACGGATTTTGCCGAGTGCATAAAAATGGCACTCGGCAAAATGCCTCTTTGCCGAGTGCCAAAAAAGGCACTCGGCAAAGACGCATTTTGCCGAGTGCCGAAAAATGGCACTTGGCAAAATACATCTTTGCCGAGTGCCAAAAAAAAACACTCGGCAAAGCCATCTTTGCTGAGTGCCGAAAAAAAACACTCGGCAAAGCCGTTTTTGCCGAGTGCCCTATAAAATACACTCGGCAAAGCTTCCGGCACTCGGCAAAGTGCCGGTTTCCAGTAGTGTGACTATACAAAGTCTCCAGCAGTTTAACCTGAAATTAAATTGGTGCAAAATAACGACTACATGTTCAATTATTGCATTTACCCATAGATTCACATGTATAATTAAATTTCACCAAGTTTAAATGGAGGTACGTTCAGCAAACAGAAACATATAACATATAATTAATTCAATATTACAGACATAACGTGTCATCTCAGTAGAAAAATAACCAACCCTAGTATACTACAATCTAGACCAAGATCCAACAAGTGTTTTCCTTCCTTTCCAAATTGATCACCTTCTCACTATATTCAGTTCACACATTAACATGTCACTGGCCTACAGATCGATCCATCAGTTTTGTCTCTTCTCCATGCTCTCAATTCTGGTCCATCAGCTGCACATGTGTATGTTGAGAAAAACTTCTAAATTCAGTGTTGTCCCTTCTCAGATTCATGAAAGCTTTTCTTAGCAAACTGTTCCCCGTCACAAGTTCCTCCAAAATCACAGAAGTCAAGTAGCAGTTAGTTCAATAATGGATTGGTTTTACCATAGTTCACTACATCCTGCCTTTTGTTGAAAACGAAACAATGCAGTTTACATCATGTAATACCGTGAATTTTATTTTTTTAAATAACTGAATAAACATTTGCCTTCGTCCTCGCCCATAATAAGAAATCAGACTATATTATTACAAAAAAGTTCTTGCACTCATGCTTAAAGTAGACTCACAAAAATCACAGAAATTCAGTTCGCAAGCCTACACATAATTGGCCATCCATAGGAGGAAAAAAGGCCAAAATCGATGTTTCTAGGGTCTAACAAGTCTTGTAGACACATTCTTTTTTTTTTCTTCACTTCGCTGCAACTGACCTCCAAACTGGAACCAATGTGTTCCCTTGAATAAGACATGCAAGAATGTTTTCGGACTGCACTTGTCAAAAACACTATCTTTATTAGTGAGCCATAAGGACCTACAGAAGTCATCCATGCTTGTAATAACAAGCTTAAATCATTTCTACACGGCTTATACCAATTCCCAAAAAGGTTTGCTACAGTGCACGGTGGGGGAATACCGAATAACATATGCACCGCATGCCAAAGAGATATAGCATATGTACACCTAAAAACAGATGTTGGATAGTCTCAAAATTACTACAGAAGGGGTAATATTTGCTTCCTTTCCTATTTCTATTAGCTAGGTTGTCTTTATTTAGTATTACGCCCATTTTGAGGAACAAAAGAAATATTTTTAATTTTAAGTGACAGCTTTACTCGCCAAATTTCCTGTGTTACAATGATGTCATTGCTAAGTAGGTATCTGTACATCGATCCAACCGTGAAACTACCACTTTTACTTGAGGTCCATATGATAGTATCCTTCTCTGCTTGTAAGTTTACGTTTGCAATAGTTGCAATCAGATTAATCCATTCTAGCAACTTATTCCCAATCAGTGCCCTCCTAAAAGAGACGTTAATGGGAACAGTGTTGAATACTTCGGCTACCGCATGTTTGGGAATCTGTAGGCTGATTCCATA